>NC_052350.1:60092212-60168603 GCF_009727055.1 Benincasa hispida | reverse complement strand
GATTTGAGATTTGTCTTAACGGAGGAATGTCCTCCCATTCCTAGCTCAAATACCAACCGAACTGTTCGGGAAGCGTTTGATAAATGGATCAGGGCTAATGATAAAGCTCATGCTTATATTCTCACCAGCCTATCTAATGTTTTAGTCAAAAAACACGACGGTATGAACACTGCCAAAGAGATTATGGAATCTCTAAGAGGGATGTTTGGATAGCGTCCTTCACCCTGAAGCATGATGCTATCCGTTTACAATAGTCGCATGAAAGAGGGACCAATGTTTGTGAACATGTCTTGTACCTGATGGTCCACTTTAATGTGGTTGAAGTGAACGGTGTTGTGATGGATGAGAGAAGTCAAGTTGGCTTTATTCTAGAATCTCTTCCGAAGAGTTTTCTGCAATTTTGTACCAATGCCTTGATGAATAAAATTGAATACAACTTGACAACTTTGCTTATTGAGCTGCAGGCATTTCAGACCATGTTGAGAACTAAAGGCCTGGAACCAGTACCAGAAGTAAATGTTTCTTCTACTGAAAAGAGAGGAATTTCCTCTAAGCCTGAAGTTGCCTTGTCTTCACAAACTAAGAGTATTTCGGCAAAGAAAGACAAAGCGAAAGGGAAAAAGCCTGCTGATAAGAAGAGTAAGAAAACCGCTGTAGAGAAAGGAAAATGTTTCCACTGCAACGAATTGGGGCACTAAAAGAGAAATTGTCCTAAATATCTTGCAGAGAAGACAGCAGAGAAAGGAAAATAGGCTACTTAGTTCCTGGAGACCGTTTGCTCAACTCATCCAGTAAGAGAAGTTGCTGATGAAGATGTAAATTACCTTGTTAAATCTTGTAATGAACCTTTTGTACAAATTTTTATGTTAAATGAAATGTTCATTTTCAAAAATTATGTTTGTTCTATCTCATAGTAACTTCTGTTAAGAATCAAAATTGTTAATAGCCATCAACAAATATTCAGATATTTAAATGGCTAAGATCGAAGTATAATGAATTCTAGCTCTGACTGTTAACAAGAGTTGTTAAGGCAGGTCAAACCATCTTAATCAAAGAGTTGAGAGTACCTCAATGTAGTGGGAGGAAAATGTGTTTCCTAGCCATTATTGAGAAAAGATGAATTTCTCATTAGAAACCTATTTGTATACTAATATGTTTACAATGATTATCTCGACTAAAGTGTTTAAGAATCATCTAGTAAAACTAGAAATACCAGAGGTTAATAACCTAGGGAAAGTGGGAGAAATATCAGGTATGAGATACCAAATGATAAAACCATGGGTATGGGATGCCCTAGTTTATCATATTTCTCTATAAAACTTAGAAACATAGTCTTATATATCAGATATATAAGTTACCACTGGAGTTTTAGTCCAAGTGGGAGTTTGTTGGGTTTTATGTCCTAAAACTCGTGGTTTGTAAACATTAGAACTTATTCTGAAAATTCAATAAAGTTGTTGAATATATTGTTTTTTAGAAATCTAATAAACCTAAGTCCCTTGACTATTATATGAGTACTTGAACTTTATGTGGAGACATACAAGTGGATCAGGTTCGAGTAAATAGTCAAAATGATCTATATTATATGAATAAGGTTGGGTACCTTATTCTAGTAACACTATTGGATGTGGCCTACTCTGTAGTTGTTACAAAATGTTGTAAAGTGCTACATACGAAGTGATCCTAATTCGTGCATGTTAAGGCATGAGGAGTGGGGGTGTCCTGTGAAAATGAGTTTTGTGCAAGATCGGACCATGAAACTTGTAACTCTTACTTTTTAACGTTGTTTACTGTTTAAGACTGACAATTTCAAAGCGATGACCTAGGTAACTTAACCTTAATCCTGCTAACTTTGAACTCCTGCTTGTTTGGGATTATCCTTTGATCTGCAAACAGTGAGAGTAGACCAATTGCCTCTGCTCAATAAGCTTACCATTTTGGGGATAAGAACAGATGAATAGTTGGAAACATAGGGTGCAAGAGGGAATTCACTCCTAACCGATTAGGGTTAGTAGAGAGGTTGTTCCCTTCAAGTGCTGATTCTGGGTCTTAAACGAGAGGCCTCACCCTCTTATTGGTCTGAGAGGGATTCGATTTGTTGATTGGATTATAAATCAATTGTTCATTAGGGGATCAATGGAACTTAAGGAACAAGAGGTAATTTCGGGGGTAATACAGAGATTCGACCTAACCGTTATTACGAGCAACCTATGAAGGGTTAACTTACTAGTCATAGTTATATCGAGTAGACATAATATATCTACATTGAGGGGAGTTCAGCTATGGGCTTTAGTGGAATCACTCATTAATTAGCGAATGGGGGTTAGATCGGTCTAATGAGTTTAGCTGATTAATCTCGGATCATTGGAGCCCATGATCTGTAGGTCCGCGAGGTCCCCCTACTAGCTCGTAAATGGGTACGCTTTAGGGTAGCTTGAGAAATTAATTTGAAACGTTCAAATTAAAAGGAACAAGAGAATTAATATTTAAATATGATTTAAATATATAAAGATGATAATTGTGCAAAAATTAATTTAATATTTGATATTAAATTAATTGATTTTTTAAATTAATTTATGAAATTAATTTAATAAAATAAAATTTTAAATTAAAATGATTTAAAAGTCATTTTGTATTTTAAAAATAAAATGGAAAAATCGTTTTTGCATGGCACATAATGGAAAAAGTCTTTATGCTCACACACAAACCATGATTTTCTCTACTTTGATTCTCGAAGCATGAGCTGTAAGCCATGCACTCCATCTCTTTGCATGTTCATCTTGATATATAAAGAAGATTGGAGTTGTTGGAGAATATAGAAGAATACAAAATTTTGAGAGAAAAATCATGGTGAAGAAGAAGTTGTCTTCTTCAACTTGCTGCTGTGAGCTTCCCTTGTTTCTCCACATCTACAAGTTGTTCTTAAGTCCCACAACTCTGCCTAAAGCTCCAAGAGCATAGTAGGGAAGGCTTTGAGGTGGTTCACATTGATATTAAGTGAAGATAGCAGCTGAACAGCGATTTTCTTGAAGAGTTCTTCAAAGGTATGTTCTGATAACCCATTTTTATGAATAGCATGCTTTAGTTTTTGCCAAAATTAGTGAATTAGAATGCTTATGGATCCTTGATTCTTTTACTGCGTGTTGTTTAACTCTAACATCTGAATCATAGCCACTTTTGGCGCGGTAGGTGAAATGTCAACATCACCTTTTTTATACTCCCAAGGTATGCGTTCATGCTTGTTTCTCCCGAAGTACCAACGCATTCCACCCACCTTGCGATCAACCTTCTATTATGGTTATTACTCTGTAGCCGCAACATCCATGTGATGAACGCATGCGATCAACTTTGGGATGGTTTGAGATTCAATGCATGCGATCAATTGCTGCGATAGCTACAAAAATAGACATGTTGACGCAAAATGACGCATAAAATTGGGTTAGCAGAGATTTTCAGTGTTGATCGATGCAAGCTCACTTTTCACATAAATTCTTAGTATTATCACCGTATTTCAGCTTGTTAGCCCTCATAACTCTAAATAAAAGGCTCTAATAACTTGTGTTTCTACCCGCTATTAGTAACTTTTACCTTGGATAGTTTAACAACTTTTGATCATCATCCATTGAACTCTTTAACGGAGTCTTTGACCAACTGTTGCATGCTTGCAAAAAATCTATCTAATTCACCTTTCGAGGTAGGTTCCCAGGTAGGGGTGCTCTGTTTCCGTCAACTTAAATACCCTAGCCTAGACAGAACCTGCCTTAGATAAAAGGTCCCTTATAGATAGATTTAATACAATTTTAATCTTTTATGCCAATCAATTGAATCCTATTAAACCGATTTAAAATATTAAACTAGGTTGTTAATCCCTTTAGGACCTTTGAACTTAGGTTTATCTCAATCCAATTTTAAAACCATTTTAAAACATGAGTTCACCCTAAGTCCGCATGCAACTATTTCTTATCGATTTTAGTTCTAATTTCTTGTATAACACTTATAATGGAAACAACCAAAACAATACACAACGCAAAGTTAACACATGCAAGGCATTCATAACGATTATAAATAGCCTAAGTGTCATGCTCTATGCATTGTTCTTTCATTGCTACCATTTTATATAACTCTTATACAAACAAGCAACGAACCAAGCAAAACATGCTTCCATACACCCTCTTATACTATAACGCTTATAATATAAAGATGATGCATGATAATGCTTACTGCATGCACAAATATAACTCTTATATTTTCATGATGCATTCGCATGCTCTCATGTAATTTCTTCATGCAATATTATAACACTTATAATATCTGATGCATAAATAATTGCACAACCTAAGGTTGGTTTCAAACTATATGTCAAACACTTTTCCATATAAACACCATATATCACGTGTATAATAAACAAAAGTTGATGAACCGGGAAAAATTGCCTCAAAATCCTCAAAAACTAAAGCTAACTATTACAACAACAAAGAGTCTTCGGTTTAAACAGGCGAACCGGGCCGGGCAAAGTCCGCATCTCCACTGATAAACACCCCGCAATCGTCTACACGAAAGAACAAATGCTTTGCTCAATCATTTACCTACGCTTCCAGAGTTAAACGATCATTTAGCAATGATCGTGTACCTTTTACTATGCGATGAAGCACGAGGTACGAGATCGTGCAGCACACTCCACAACGCAAGCCTTATACGACCGTCTAAACGACTACGATGCGATGAAGCACAATTGTCTAAACGATTGCTGAGCGAGCACCTTCGTATCGTATACCACGTGATCGTGTAGTCAGTGACTATGAGATGAGCAAGCTAACTACATGCTCGTTTAGTGCACGCCTTCTTCTAAACGATAAGCATAAAATGCTCTAATTGCGATCGTCTACCTCCAACGTCTATGCAATCGTGCAACCAACGCTACACAATAGAGTAAACGATTTACCCCATCATTTACCATTAGCTAACGATCCTTTAGTAAATACTACACGATCGTATAGAAAAATATACATGATCGTTTAGTTAAATCCTAACGATCATGTACCTGAGGCTACATAACACGACCAACTCTTGGTCTTCTTCTTCGCTGAGAACCGAATCTTCATGCTTCAAAACTTCATCACGAACGACTCGACTAACTCAAACTCTTTGAATTACAAACAAGATAGCATGTTAATTACACCCAAAAACACATGGGCCCTTAAAATTAACACTTTATAATTTATAGAAAGCTTTAAAACAGAGGCAATTAACCCCGTAAAAATTCATCAACGGCATCCACAAACGAATTTAACAATTAAACGCAATGCAGAAAACCCACCACGACTGTAAAAAAAGTTCAAAACAGAAATGAAATTTGGAATATCAGAACAACCTGGCTCGGATACCAATTGAAGGAAATCGAAACATGAGGATTTTCATGAGCAGTAGAGGGATCGCTCCAAATTTCAATGTATATGAACATTAGCAATTACAGTACACAAATGGAAACATATGGTCATGCACAAAACGAAATTACAGCATGCTTTTCTAAAGATGAAGGGATAGAATTAACATACCTTTGAAGACTCATCTTCAACACCCTTGATCACGAATGCTCGAACAATCAGCAAGACTGCAACATGAATGTTCGAACACTTTGACCGCAACACTCCACGATCAACAAAGAACTCGAACATTGTAATCTTTAAGATCACGAACACAATGGACTCCACACGAACACCATGAACGACCTTCAAATAACCTCGACTATGTCGAGTTGAGTATGACACCACCACAATGGCTACCTTGGTATTCTCGGTGTGAGAATCTAGAAGTGTGGGCTCTATGTGAACTTGGTAAGAGGCGAGACCGGAGGAGAACAATCGTGTAAACGATTGAGAAAGTGGGAGATAACAGTGTCTATCGTATAGACGATGCCCAATCATTTAACAAATGTTATGCGATCGTTTATCAAAAGCTACACGATCGTTTAGCTAATCGGCCTGCTGGGTGTATATTGTATAGAAACATTCCACGATGGTCTAGTCTCTCCAAGCTGTCGTTTAGAAAATCTAATTAACTTGACAGTCTTTCCGTGAGAAATTTTCGAGAATGAAAACTCAATTCAACAACTTCTAAAATTAAGAAAACATTTTTCCTTTTATCTCACGATTAACATGAAACCACCAATAACCTCCCACTCAATTGGTTATTAGAGAAAAAGAGATAATTATCCAATATTAATATTATTATAAATATATATGATAACCAAATTACCATACTATATTTATAACCTATAGTTTTAATATTTCATCTCATGAAACATATAAACCATAGCACTTTTTCTATTCCATGGTCCTTAATGTAAATCTCATTTACATTAATCCTCCACTTAATGTATCTCATACACCACGCCGATCATATCATATATAACCAAATTACCTCTTGTCAATTTGAACATTTCAAATCAACACCAAAAATTGATTCTCAATTTGAATCCATTGAGCTACCAAGGGAACCTTATGGACATGTAGCTCGAAGCTCCAACAGTATGTGAATAACTGACTAAACTCTTTAGTCACGGGATCCACTATCCATTAATTGTCAGGCACTCCATTAAAGACAAACAGTTGAACTCTCCTTACTACAAATATATTATGTATCCATCTTAACCAATCAACAGTGCGATAACCCTTCACAGATCGCTCGTAAGAATAGCTCGGCCAATAATCGTTATGCCCCTGTAGTTACATCTAACTCCTTAAGTACCACTGATCCCTCTAATGAACATAAGGCATAGTCCTACTATGACCGACTCCTCTCTTCCAAAGAGAAGTTGTACCCACTATGTTCAAGCCTTGAAATCAGCCCTTAAGGGAGAAATCTATCTATTTACCCCTGCTTCAGGGAAGAAGTGGATTCCATCTTGTGTAACTGAGTTCCTAGCTCCCAAATCAGACAA
The DNA here is from genome assembly GCF_009727055.1 of Benincasa hispida. Taxonomy (NCBI): domain Eukaryota; kingdom Viridiplantae; phylum Streptophyta; class Magnoliopsida; order Cucurbitales; family Cucurbitaceae; genus Benincasa; species Benincasa hispida. Next base: position 60,161,663 of record NC_052350.1, on the reverse strand, counting down.
GTCTCTAAAAGGGTAGGCATGTTGAGTTGACAATCTGGCCACTCTCACCCATACTAATCAAAGGACTGCCCTAAAAGGTAGGATTTTCCAAAATACTCAGGATTGAGGTCATGTCACCTATGGCAGTTTAGTTGAGATGTAATTCTCCAATATCAATAGCGTTATATACAGAGACGAATTATCTCGTGGTCTGGTCTTATACAAACTCTTTGTATAGGACACCCTCGCTCACATGTCTCCACATGAATGGTTAGGATCTACCATCTGTAGTAGTTCACAACACGTGCAAACCTCTATAAAATGGGTCGTATTCGTAGTGTCACCAGGATCAGGAATCCCTCCTTGATCCTTATACTACAGACCTATTTTGGTTATCACTTAAGGCATGATCCACTTGTATATCTCATATACATACTTAAGTTTATATACAATAAGCATGGAGCTTTGTTTATTGGATATGGGTAAAAGCCATATAAAATAACTCTTATTTTATTTATAACAATATGTATAATTACAAACAACAAGACTCTGAGAGGATTAGAACACCAATCCCAACACTACCTTCATAAATTAATAGCATTTCTTAGTTCCATCTTGAACATTGTCTTCTAATTGGGAGCTTTTTCATACCGTTCAAAGAAATCTGAAAATGGAGGGTCACACTTACAAGAGTTACTAAGAGTTAGTAAGTTCTTGACCGTAAATGGTACCTAAAAAGTAATAGAATAAAGGGTTATTCCGGAGTTAGTATTTAGTCAATAATGTCTTGCTTCAATGAAGGAGTATATGACTACCCCTCAGTAGCATCTATTCTGACTCACTCAAGTATCATTGGTAATAAATAGAGAAATCTGGGTACTTTATTATTTTTGCTAGAATTGGATTTAAATGCATTTTTCTGATAGAATTTGTTTGTGTTTCAGCATGTCAAACTCAATAATTCAACTCCTAGCTTTTGATAAGTTCAATGGTGAGAGTTATTCGAATTGGAAATCGAACATAAATATGATACTAGTTGTTGATAACCTGAGATTTGTTTTAACGGAGGAACGTTCTCCTCTTCTCAGTTAAAATGCAAATCGAAATGTTTGAGATGCTTATGATAGGTGGGACAGGACTAATGAAAAAGCCAGAGCCTACATTTTAGCAAGCATATCTGATGTGCTTACTAAAAAGCATGAAACCATGGTCACTGCTAGAGAGATCATGGAGTTGTTACAAGGGATGTTTGTACATTCATCCTCATCAGTACGACATAATGCTATAAAATACTTCTACAATTCTCCCATGAATGAAGGGACCTCTGTTAGAAAACACGTCTTAGACATGATGATCTACTTTAATGTTGTGGAAGTTAGTATGATCATGGAATCTCTTCCGAAGAGCTTCTTAACTTTTTACACTAACATTATAATGAATAAGATTGATTACAATTTGAAAACACTCTTAAATGAACTCCAAACTTATCAATATTTAATGAAAAATAAAAAAAGGGGAAGCAAATGTCATTACCTAAAAGAAATTTCTGAAGGGATCTACATCAAGTACAAAACCTTCAGAAAAGAAGTCTGGTCCTTCAAAGGATACAAGTATTCAAATGAAGAAGAAGGGAAAAGAGAAGAAGAAGGCTTCTACTAAAAAGAGCAAGAAAATAGTTGCAAAAGGAAAATGTTTTCATTATAACGAAGATGGGCATTGGAAACGTAATTGCCCAAAATATCTTGTAAAAAAGAAAGCTTAGAAGGAAAACTAAGGTAAATCTAATTTACTTGTAATAGAAACATGTTTATTGGAAAGTTCTCATTTGACCTAGATACTGGATTCAGGTGCCACTAATCGTATTTGCACTTTCATTCAGAAAACTAGTTCCTGGAGGTAGTTAATGAAAAACGAGATGACTTCAAGGTGGGAATAGGTGAAGTCATTTCTACTGAAGCAGTGGGAAATATCAATTTTTTTTTTTTTTTTTTTGGAGAATCTTATATTTTGTTAGAAAATGTATATTATGTACCTAAGATGTAGAGGAACTTAATCTCTCTCTCTCCTGTTTATTAGAACATATGTACAAAGTTACTTTTGATATAATGAAATGTTCATTAGCTCAAGACGTGTTCAAATATGTTTTGCTAAACTTGAAAATAACTTGTATGTGTTAAAACCAACTGAGGCAAAAGCTATTTTTAACATAGAGAAGTTTAAAACAGTCGAAACTCAAAATAAGAAATGAAAGATTTCTCTTAACACCTATCTTTGGCACTTAAGACTTGGACACATAAATCTCAATAAGATTTAGAGATTAGTAAAGAATGGACATCCAAATCAGTTAGAAGACATATCTTTACCCCCATGTGAATTATGTCTTAAGGGAAAAATGACTAAAATGTCTTTTTTAGCAAAAGGTCTTAGAGCCAAAAAATCTCTAGAACTTATACATTTAGATCTTTGTAGTCCAATGAATGTTAAAGCTCAAAGAGGATCTGAGTATTTCATCAATTTTTTTTATGATTACTCTATATATGGATATGTTTACCTAATGCATCGTAAGTCCAAAACTCTTGAAAAGTTCAAAGAGTATAAGACAGAAGTTAAAAATTATTAGGTAAAAAGATTAAAACCCTTCGACCAGCTCGAGATGGCAAGTATACGAATTTACAATTCCAAAACTATTTAGTAGAACATGGAATTCAATCCCACCTCATTGAACTTGGTACACCATAACAAAACGGTGTAGCAGAAAGGAGAAATCGAACCTTGTTAGATGGTTTATTCAATCATGAGTTATGCCCAGTTACCTCAGTCATTTGGGGGTATGTAGTGCAAGATGTCGTATATATTTTGAACATGGTTCCCTCAAAAAGTGTTTCAGAAACACCATACGAGCTGTGAAGAGGACATAAAGGTAGTTTACATTACTTCTAAATATGGAGATGCCCGGCACATGTGTTGGTGCAAAACCCTAAGAAATTGGAATGACGTTCAAAAGTATGTCTATTTGTAGGATACCCTAAAGAAACAAAAGGTGGTATATATTATGATCTTCAAGAAGATAAAGTAATTGTATCGGCAAATGTTACATTCTTAGAGAAAGACCACATAAGAAATCATCAACCTCGAAGTAAACTGGTACTAAATGAGATGTTCAAAGAATCTACATGTAAATCAACAAAATTTATTGTTCAAGCTAGTCTATCACATTCTTCTCACAAATTGAGAATGTCTAGACATAGTGGGAGGATTGTTCAACAGCCTGACCTATACATGAGTTCAATAGAAACTTAGGTCGTCATACCTGATGATGGCTTAGAGGATCCATTAACCTTTAAACAGGCAATGAAAGATGTAGATAGAGACCAATGGATAAAAACCATGGACCTTAAAATGGAGTTTATATACTTCAATTCCGTCTGGGAACTTGTAGATCAACTAGATGGAATAAAACCTATTAGATGCAAATGGATCTACAAGAGAAAATGAGACCAAACTGGTAGGGTGCAAACCTACAAAGCCACACTCATGGCAAAAGGTTTTACCCAAAGAGAGGGAGTAGACTATGAAGAAACCTTCTCTTCTATTTCCTTGATTAAATCTATTAGAATACTTTTCTTTATTGCTGCTTTTTATGATTATGAAATATGGAAAATGGATGTCAAGATAACTTTTCTAAATAGCTATCTTGAGGAAAGTATTTACATATCTCAACCAAAAAGGTTCATTGAACAAAGTCAAGAGTAAAAACTTTGCAAGCTTAAAAGATCCATTTATGGATAGAAACAAGTGTCTCGATCTTGGAATATGAGATTTGACATTGCGATCAAATTTTATGGCTTTGAACAAAACGTTGACGAACCTTGTGTTTTCAAGAAGATAGTCAACAAAACTGTAGCTTTTCTAGTACTTTATGATGATATTCTGCTCATTGGGAATGAGACAGGATTCCTTGCTGACATCAAGAGATGGCTAGCATCACAATTTAAAATGACAAATTTAGGAGATGCACGGTATGTTCTTGGAATCCAAATAGTTTGAAATTGCAAGAACATAACGCTAGAACTTCCTCAAGCATCTTATATTGACAAGATTTTGTCAAGATATAATATGCAAAATTCCAAAAGAAGTTTGTTTCCTTTTAGACATGGAATTTATTTATCTAAGAAACAGTGTCCTAAAACACCTCAAGAAGTTAAAGGAATGAAAAGAATTCCTTATGCATCAACAGTCGGGATAGTCAACAGGTTTTAGCCCAACCCGAGACATAGTCATTGGACTGTTGTTCAAAACATCCTCAAATATCTTCAGAGAACGAGGGATTATATGCTCGTGTATGGCTCTAAGAAGTTGATCCTTACAGGATACACTAATTTTGATTTTCAGACCGATGTAAATTCTAGGAAATCTATTTCGAGATCAATATTCACTCTAAACGGAGGAGCATCAAACAGAGTTTATTGTTGACTCCATCATGGAAGCTGAATACGTAGCTGCATGTGAAGCAATTAAAGAAGCAGTATGGCTCAGAAATTCTTGACTGGTTTGGAAGTGGTTCCAAATATGCATCTGTCAATCACTCTATATTATGATAACAATGGAGTAATTGCCAACTCAAAGGAACCTATAAGCCATAAAAGTGGAAAGCACATCGAGCGAAAGTACCATCTCATCCAGGAGATAATACAATGAGGAGACGTGATATTCACAAAAATAGCCTATGAAGATCATCTTGTTGATCCATTTATGAAGGCTCTCACGGCTAAAGTGTTCGAGGGTCACCTGGTAGGACTGGGACTACGAGCTTCATCAATCTAAAGCAAGTAAGAGAATGTCAAGGGTATTTAGATGCCCTAGTTTATTGTATTTTTTCTCTCATACTCAACATTATATATTTGTATATATTTATAACCCATTGGAGTTTCAGTCCAAGTCGAAGTTTTTTTGGGAATCTCCTAAAACTCGCAACTTGTAAACATTAAACATATTCTATTCACAATAAAGGTATTATTGAGACTTCTTTCAATAAAAGTGTTATTGAACTGCATTTATTTATAAATCTAATAAACAAACCCATGACTATAACATGAATACTTAGACTTTATGTAAAGACATAAAAGTGGATCAAGTTTTAGTATATAGCCAAAAAGGTCTATAAGTATATGGATGAGGTTGGACACCTTATCCTGGGGACACTATGGATGCGGACCACTTTGTATATTGATACAAACATTGTGATCCCAAAGTCGTTCATGTGAAGACATGCGAGTGAGGGCATCCTATGCAAAAGACGTTTGCATAAGACCAGACCACAAAATAGTCACTTCTCTTTAAAACGACTGTTTATTGTTAAAACATACTATTTCAAATTGATGACCTAAGGTAACTTGATCTTAATCCTGAACTAACTATGAACTCCTGTTTATTTGAGATTATCCTTTAATTTTCATAAGTAAGAGTGATTCAACATCATCGCTCAATCAGCCTCCCATTTTATGGGTAAGACCAAATAGATAGTTGGGGACATAGTCTTGCAAGACGGAATTCACTGCTACCCGTTTTAAGGTTAGCAGATACGTTGTTCCCTTAAGTACTGACTCCTAGTCTTGAACATAGGGGCCCCACCCTTTCATGGTAGAGAGATATTCGGTTTATTGGTTGGACCATAAACCAATTGTTCAATAGAGGATTAGTGGAGACTTAAGGAGCAAGATGTATTACAGGGGTAAAATGGTAATTTTGACCTAGTTGTAAATACAAACGACCTGTGAAAGATCGACATACTGATTATGGTTAAATCAAGTGGACAGAAATATATCTACAGTGAGAAGAGTGCAACTACTAAGCTATAGTGGTATGTCTCGGTAGTTAACGAATATTGATTAATTCGATTTAAAGAGTCTAGCCAATTAATCTCAAATCGTTGGAGCTCATGATCTGTAGCTCCATTAGATCCCTCTACTAGCTCGTAAAAGGATTAAACCTTATATAAGAATATTGAGTGAATTTAAAATGTTCAAATTCAAATTAGGGTTTGGATAATTATATTCAATATAATTAATGTTTAAATTTATTTAAATTAAAACGTATTTGGAGAGTTCAATATATTTAAATATTGATTACATGAATAGGAATTCATGTTTAAATTAGGTGTTTTTATCAATTTTATATTTGATATTAAATTATTATTATTTAATTAATTAAATTTTTAATTATTTATTTAATTAAATCAATTTCAAATTTTAAAATTCAATTTCAGAAATTGAATTTAAATTTTATTTAATTTATTTAAGTTAAAGAATTAAATTAAATTAAATTTGAAAAATTGAATATTTGATTGTTAGTGGATTTTTCCCAAAAATAAAATCTATAGTGAATTTATCCAAAGTTAAATACCTAGCCCACTAATTTAGCACTATTTGAAGTGTCAAATAGTTAACTAATTAGATTTTACATGTTTAATTTGATTAAACACCTGAGAATTCATAAGAATTGTGGGCCTGCATTTGAAATTTTGAGAAAATTTCTGCTGAAAAAACAGTTTTCTGTCAAACCCTCCAAACCAATCTAAACCCTCTTTCAATTGGAGTTCCACCATTCAATCCAAGACTGAGATTAGTAGAGAAGACTCTCTTGGTGGTCTATCGCAAGAATTGAAGGTAAATTTCGTGAAGAATGCAAGGAATAAGTGAAAATCATCAAAGTTATTCAACCTGAAACCTTACTGTTGGAAACTTTGAGTTTACATGCTTGTTACTCAATTTAATAGAATTAGAATGCTTAATGATTTTGTTTTTTTTCGTGTTATGCATGTTTACTCTATCAATTGGTATCAGAGCATGATTAAGCACTCAATTAACGTTAATTTAGGTATGGTGGGTGAATTTCTTAAGATGCATGAAATGATTGCTGATATGGTGTCTTTTCAATTTTGGCATTAGATTACTCTTCAATTTTGTTGTAATTATTGTAATTGGCTCTTGGTTGATAGGCCTTAATATGTGTTTATGGGTCCATAAATTTGTTAGAGTCAACAAAGTTGTAATTGAAGAAAAAAGCAAGCAAGGACAGCTGCAGAAAACTGAGGTGAGCTACTACCTTCACAGGGTCACAACATTGTGCTTGGAGTGTTGCGATGCTATTCATCCTTATGCCCAAAAACGTGCGTGCATGAAGAGCCAGTTCACGAGTCATCCAGTTCGATTGGTTCAGTTGGTTGAAGCTCCAGTTCAACCGTTCTTGGTTCGGTTCAGCACTTTTTGGAGCTTTAGAGGTCCAGTTCTGGTCGGCTCAAGCGGTTCAGAAGTGTTTTGAAGCTATTTTTGGTTTATTATTGTAATAATTAGCTTATTTTTTTGCTTAGGATGCCAAAACTGGTCCATATTAGTGTTTGTTTAATCATTTATGCATGTGATGTATATTGTAATTAAATTAAATTTTGTTTGTGCATATTGTATGTCATGTAGATTTAAAATCTCACTATAGAAAAGCATGTTTCATGCATTAAAAGTATGTTATAAAATTTTTATAATATATATGCATGATATAGGGTTTCATAAGTTTAATATAATTGTTATATTAAAGTATTTAATGCTTGGTGTTTATTATAGCATGTCTATAGTTTTATAAGAGTTATAAAATGCATTAAACATTTAAAATCTATAACAAAGATAAGTAGCATGCTCACATAGGGTTAACGAATAACAACTTGTTTTAATAGTTAAAATAGGTCGTTATCTTGTAAAACTTTGGTTACAAAATCAATCGATCTATAATCCTGTCTAAGGCTGGAGATACTTAAGTTGACGGATTACATAACACCTGCTACATGGGGATATAGTCGAATTATTGAGCGTTGTTAACCCAATTTTATGAGTATGCGAGAGCAGTATGAGGTAATAAAATGGTTTTATCACTTACACATCGTAGGTTAAAATCCAAATATAATTGTTATACTTGGATAAACCACCTAGACTTAGGATTGTTTTTTAGTTGAATTATAACTAAGTAAAAGAATATACTCGAAGAATTAGAATACTTCCGTGGAAGACTAATAATATATATGATATATTATTTTTAGTCGAAATTAATAATATATATGTTATATACGATGCGATTAAAATGTTTAATTTAGTCAAAATTAAAACAAGATTGGAGAATCAATTAATATTTAAATTATGATCTAAATATTGATTATATGAATTTGAATTATATTGGTGGAATTGATGTTTTATTAATTTAATATTAAGATATTAAATTAATTAAATTAGTTTTATTTTAATTAATTTTGAATTAAATTTTATAAGACTAAACGTTAAATAAAATAGTTTTATTTAAAAAGAAAAAAATCAATTTCATTGAAATTGATTTGAGTTAGTGGATTTTTCCCAAAATTTGGAAAAATCCACTAACATCTCTTATAGTGTTTTATCACCAAATTCCACCATGAGTTCTTTAATCAATACCAAGTAGGAGTTGCCCTACATGTAGCCATGTTCTAATGCATGAAATGAGTCTATATAATGAAGCTTCATACATGGAATTTAGAGAGATATCTGAGATTTTTATCCAAGTTGTTGCAAAACTATAAACCCTAACAACCTCTCTCAAGTTCATCTTCAATTCAGCTTGTTTAGAGTGTTTCCACCACACATCCCTTCTTGAGCATAATGGAGAAGATCTTTTTGGTGGTCTATCTAAAGAATCCAACTCACTTGTGGAGATTCTGCTGAAATCGTGAAAAGAACTACAAAGGTATTGTCTTGTTCAAACCCTCTTATGAAAACCTTATGAATAGCATGTTTAAAACTCAAATTAAGTGTAGTTTAAGTGCTTATTGATTCTGAATTCTTCCGTTGCATGTCATAATACTCCTTCACACTTAAAGGAACACTCATCTACTTATCCTTAAGGCGGGAAGGAGTGAATTCCATATTGTATCATTATGTTCACGACTCCCCACTCGGTCTTGTCCCCAAAATGGTAGGTATATTAGGTTGGCGATCTGGACACCCTCACTCATACAAGTCAAAGGACAATCTCTCGTGAACAGGAGTTCATAATATTGTCAAGATTAAGACTAAGTTGCCTAGGTCATCCAATTGAAATAGGAACCTAACTAGTTAACGGTGTTACATCTAGTGGTTACTATTTCGTGATCTATTCTCATGCAACATTGCATAGGATATCCCCACTTGTGTGTCATCTACACGAATTTGTTGGATCATCGCATTTGTATGAAATAAAAAGTGAGTCATATCCATAGTGTTACTAGGATAAGGTACCTAACCTTATCCCTATAGTAGACCCTTTAGGTTGTATCTTGAAAAGTGATCCATGTATGTCTCCACATATAGTTCAAGACTCATAGGACAAACCTTGGATGTTAGTTTATTGGATTTATGGTTATTAAGACAAAATAGACAAATAACAAAACAATAACCTTTACTAAATTAACATCGATAACTCTTTATTGATGACGATCAGTTAATAATGTTTACTATCTACGAGTTTTAGGGCATAAAACCCAACAAGGATAATGACGTTGGGAGTACGAGTAAAAGGGCTCTACCTCAACTAAGACATAAAGAGGACAAGTTAAAGTATGATGTTTAATGGAAGTTGTATAAAAGGCTGAATGATATGTGAATTCAGTGGAGATAGTTTACTTTAAGAAGCCTTCCAAAGTTTATAAGCTTAAAACTAAGTATGTTTACTTTGGTAAAACCAAGTATGTTTTCTTCTACTGGTCTTTTATGCCCTAGTTTAATGTTTTGTACTAAGTTTTTTGTACACCCCACTTTGCTTTAGGACAAGTGGGAGATTGTTGGGGTTGATGCCCTAAAGTCTCGTGTCCTGTAGTTTGTAAACAGTAGGTATGAACACTTATGTTGTTAATATATGATATTTACTTCACATCTTGTATTTTTGCTCAATTGTTTGTTTTATTTGCTTTACCACAAACCAATAAACATAAAATCTCTGGTTATCTCTATGTGACTCAAGCATGTATGTGGTGATATACAAGTGGATCATGTCTTGAGTGATAACCAAAATGGTCTGTAGTATATGGATACGGGAGAGAAACCTTATCCTGGTAACACTACGGATGTGACCCACTTTATGGAATGGTCACAAGTGTTGTGACTTGTCACAGATGGTCTGATCCTGATCATTCGTATTGAAGACATGCGAGTGGGGGCGTTCTATACAAAGAGTTTGTATAAGACCTGACTACGAAGTGTCAATGTCTCGTTATATAACACCATTCATGATAGAGACTTCACTTCACTAGGATGACCATAGGTAACATGACCTCAATCCTGAGTGAGTTGGGAACTCCTGCCATTGAGGGCGGTCTTTTGATTTGTATGGGTGCGAGTGGCCAGATCGCCGATTCAAACCTACCATTTTGGGGATTCGTTTGATTTGGGAGCTGGGAACTCAGCTACACAAGATGGAATTCACTCCTTCCCCGAGGAAGGGGTAAGTAGATAGATAGCTCCCTTAACGGCTGATTCGCCGGCTTGAACGATGTGGCGCCACACACCTTCTCTTGGCCCGAGAGGTGTTCACACATAGTTGGACTATGTTGTATTGTTCATTAGAGGAATCAGTGGTACTTAAGAAGTGAGATGTAACTACAGGGGCAAAACGGTAATTTGGCCCATCTGTACTTACGAGCATCTGTGAAGGGTCATCTTACTCATGATTGGTTATATGGGATGGACACAGAAATATATCTGTGTTAAGAAGAGTTCAGCTGTTGGTCTTTAGTGGAATGCCTGACAGTTAACGGATGGTGGATCTCGTGGCTAAAGAGTTTAGTCAGCTATTCACGAACCGTTGGAGCTTCAAGCCACAGGTCCATTAGGTCTCCTGGGTAGCTTGGATAAAGTCGAGAACCAGTATTTGGGTTAATTTGAAATGTCCAAATTGACAAGAGGAAGTTCGATTATATATGATATAATTGGACTGGTTAATTATATATGATATAATTGGCTAAATGTATGAGATATATTATTTTGGAGGAAATTAGATATAAATATGATTTATATCAAGTAGAGGAGAAAATACTATAGTAGATATGTGATATCAAACTATAGATTAAACATATAATATGATTATATTAATTAATTAATTAATTGGTTAATTATATGATAATTAAGCCAAAATTCACGTTCGGACGTGGATTACTGGGACAATGTCGGTTATTGTAACCGATGAGTTAAAATGAAATATGTTTTCATTTTGAATCGCTCGGAGTTCACTAGTCCAAAGAATTCGTAAGAGCGCGCGATGAAGAATAGAGAATGATCGCTTAACAAAATCGAGAGCCTAGGCGATAGTCGCTTTTCGTCTAGACAATCATCTACCTCACGCCTAAAAGATCGCACACTATCGCCTACACGATTGCATAGCTTCTCTAAACGATCGTATAGTGTGCCAGTTTTACTAAACGATCGTATACCTTTTCCTAAACGATCATTCAGTAAATTCTACACAATCGTGTAGCTCCTCCTAAACGATAAGCATTTCTGCTATGCGATAGCGTCTTTTTCCCTCCCACTTGCTTATCGCCTACACGAGCCGTGTTTCCTCCTTCCTCTACCAAATTCACCAAAGACCACCCTTTGGGTTTTCACTCTGAGAATACCCGGGGCTCTTTAATGGTGATGTCGTCCCCACGGCATTCGTGTTCATGTGTTATCGTGGTGCTACAGTCAACGCTTTCGCTGGGCATTAATAGATCGCATGGAGGTTTTCCGCTGTTATGAGTGCCGAAGATTGAAGATTGTCTTCAACTGGTATGGTACTCTTTCCCTTGTTATTTATCTTGTTCTTAGCATGCCGTTAATTAAGATTTGTTTGCATAACTGTATGTATTGAATGTATAATATGTATTTCGGTCACGGTGAGATCGGAGCGATTCGAATGCACTCATGAAACTCTTAGATATGAGATATTTCAATTGGTATCAGAGCCAAGTTCTGATACTCCGATTGCATCTGTTGCAACGAAATGACATTTACATTCATGGTAAGTGCATTTCTACACTGATTTAATGGTTAAATTTTACTGTGGATGTGCGGATTAATGGATGTTTTCGGGATGATAAGCCTTAGTTTGATTTAAATCTTTTTTACATTTGAGATTGTTTGTAAAGGCCCCTGCGTTTTTACGCAGTAATAATTGTTATCGAGTCTATATTCAAAGTTTGTTTGAAGTTTTGAGTCGTTCGTCGAAGAAGCAGATCTGTGCAAGCATTGCATATGAATGGTACACGATCTGGGCAAGTGTTACAGTTCTTCAAAGAAGGAGGCAATCTAGGGTTGATCGCATCGTGCAGAAGATGTGCTACGCGATCACTGTTGATCGCATCGTAAAGATGAAGAAGTATGCGATCGCTATTGAATGCATAGTTATACGATGGGAAATGCGAACAAGAGTTGATCGCATCGGATTGACGATCGGGTATGCGATCGCTGAGTATCGCGTCATGTAGACGATGAGATGCTCGCTGATCGCTTAACGCGCGGGCGCACTAGATGATCGTTTAGGTCAGCAAGCTTCATCACTTTGTAACTGACTAAACGATCGCTCAGCATCGCAAGGTAAATCGTTTACCTGGTTGCACGCATCGTGTAGACGATGAGATGCTCGCGTATCGTTTAAAGCGCGCACGCTAGACGATCGTTTAGGTCAACAAGCTTCATCGCTTAGTAACTGACTAAACGATCAATTAGTAATACAAGGTAAATCGTTTACCTGTTGTCGTGCTACACAATCGCATAGACGATTAGGCTTCGCAGCCTTGTTGTCATCTACGCGATCGTTTACTTATGTTTCTATCGTATAGTGCACACTGAACGATCGTCTACCTACTGAAGTTTACTACACGATGAAGACCTCCTGGTGGTTCAAGACCAGGTTTGCCTGTGACCCGGTTTGCTCAATGAAAAATGTAATAGATAGGTTTTTTTTTTCATTTCGATTTTTGTAAAGGCTCATCCCGGTCCATTAATCCTTTATTTTACATGCGATGTATATTTTTTTTATATGACATATAGTAAATCCCACCTTAGGTTATGCAATGGTCATGCATCATCTCCTTATTGTAATTGCTATAATTTAGAGAAGCATGATTTAATTATATAAGAGCATGCTCATGCATCATATAATATAAGAGTTATATTTATGCATGCATAAAAAACATTGACATGCATCATCTTTATATTATAATTGTTATAGTATAAGGGTGAATGATAGCATTTTTGCTTGGTTGTTACGCGTTATATAAAAGTTATATATAGTAATGACTGGACATTGCATGAAGCATGACACATAGGTTACTTTATAAATGTTATAAATGCCTCGTTGTGCGCAATGTTTTTAGTTGTTTCTTTTTAAAAGTTAAAAAGAAATTAGAACTAAAAGAAATAAGAAAAACATGCATGCTCACTTAGGTTTAATTCATGGTTTTAAAGTGTTTAAAACTTAGATCACATAGACCTAAGATCATGGTTCTAATACGATTACAGCCCTAAGGCTTTAATCTTTTAATCAGTTTAATAGGATTAAATTGGCTAATAAAAGGTTAAAGTGTAGCAAATCATCTATAAGGGACCTTTTGTATAAGGTGGGTTCTGACTAGGCTGGGGTATTTAAGTTGAAGGAAACGTAACACCCCTACCTGGGAACTTACCTGCAAAGGTGAATTAGATAGATTTGATGCATGCATACAAGTTAAGGATAGTCCATTACAGTGTTTAAATGTGACTACTTGAACTTGTTCATATTTCATAGACAAACGTTGTTTATGAGTAGAGTTTAAAAAGATGACCTAGACTAAAATCAGTAGTCGGATTGTCTAGGTTAATGCATCCCTAGGTGGAACATTCAGTGGGAGGTACTTAGGGCAAAAGATGCTTCACTTAAACCTTTCACGTTTCTCCTAAATAGTCCACACCGTGAGATCTATCCCCGGCCTCGCGACACCTTTGGCGTGTCCTCCTAATGAATGGTGTTTGTGTAGGTCAATATCAAGGTGGATGGAGAGAGTGTTCATAGTAAGTGGGAGCGGGAAGTGCGACAGCATATCCCTCGGTCTCCCTCGTTAGGTTGAATAAAGTTACTGTGCATCGCCTCGAGGCACTCTGGGAGTGTCCTCCTAAAGGATGGCAGTTTTGCGCGTTTCTTTATTTGATCTCCTGTAAGAGGATAAGGTAACTTAGTCTCTTGTCCTAATTTTTTTCTTCCCTATGGTGGGCTCATTAGGGCGAGACTCTGGCACCGAAAGCGAGGGGTTACACTTACGCGGAATAGTTAAAGGTTAACGATTCTGGACCGAAAAATGGTGGCTGTTAGGTTTAGTTCCAAGAGTTAGTTCTGCCTAATGGTTGAGAATGTCTCATCCCAGCGAAGGGGCAACTGATCACCCTACCGGTGGCGTTTGTCCTACCTCACTGGGGCATCATTGCAAAATAGAAGTCTATAACTTAGGGTAATTGAAACTATTTTGCAAAACTGATTGGTTTAAAAGTGGTTTAGCAAATTCTAATATAGTTTTGTTTGTATTTTCAGCAACATTTTCAAAATGGCAACAGCCACGTTGGCATTGTTAAGCACCGAAAAACTTACTGCGATCATTTCACAACATGAAAACACATGATCATAATGATCCTAATCATCGAGGATCTCATGTTTGCTCTCACGAAGGCTTGTCCTATTTCAGCTCCAAATGCCGCTCAAAATGTTCGGGAGGCACACAAGCGATGGACAAGGGCGAATGAGAAGGCCTGAGCCTACATCTTGGCAAGTCTTTCTAAAGTCTTGGCCAAGAAATACGAGCCTATGGTCTCAGCGCATGAGATCATGGAGTCCCTGTGGGGAATGTTTGGACAACCGTCTGAACAGCTTATGCATAAGGCTCTTCAATACATATTCAACTCCAAAATGGAAGAAGGCACCTCTGTTCGTGAACATGTGCTTAACATGATGGTCCACTTTAATATGGATGAGTTGAATGGGTCTACCATCGATGAGGGCAGCCAGGTTAGCATAATCCTGCATTCTTTGCCGGAGAGCTTCCTGCATTTCGTTAGCAATGTGATTCTTAACAAATTCACCAAAGACCACCCTTTGGGTTTTCACTCTGAGAATACCCAGGGCTCTTTAGTGGTAGTGTCATCCCCGTGGCGTTCGTGTTTGTGCGTTGTTCGTGCTGCCGCAGTCAGCGCTTCGGCTGGGCGTTGGTAGATCGCGTGGAGGCTTTCCGCTGCTGTGAGTGCCAAAGATTGAAGATTGTCTTCAACTGGTATGGTACTCTTTCCCTTGTTATTTATCTTGTTTTTAGCATGCCGTTAATTAAGATTTGTTTGCATAATTGTATGTATTGAATGTATAATATGTATTTCGGTCACGGTGAGATCTGAGCGATCTGAACATGCTCATAGAACTCTTAGATATGAAATCCTTCAGAAGCAACAACACTTATTCACACGATCAGAAGAGAAAAGAAAGGAGGGGACTTACAACTCCCTCCCATTAATTAATTCAAAATTAATAAATAAAAACAATTTATTTATTTAATAAAAAATTTAATATATATTATGCTAACTACTTTATCATATAATATATATTAAACTATATGTTATATCAAATATAACATATAACCTATAGTTTTAATATTGTATCATATATAATATAATCTATAGTTTCTTTTCTTTCACTAATGGTATTTAATATAAATCACATTTACATTAAATTTAAGAATATGAATCTAATTCATATAATTAACATTTGAATCACATTCAAATATTTATTTCCTCTAAAAAATAATTAATATTATAATGTATGAAATACATTATAGTAATTATATCACATATAATTAAAATTTAATTAATTATATCATATATAATTAATTCCCTCAATTAATTTAAACAATTCAAATTAATCCAAAAACTAATTCTCATTTATTCACATTGAGCTATTGAGGGGACCTCATGGACATGTAGCTTGAAACTTCAATGGTACGTGAATAATTAATTAAACTCTTTGACTAAATTCTTCACCATCCGTTAACTGTCGGGCAATCCACCAAACATCGATAGCTGCACTCTTCGCACTACAGATATATTTCTGTGTCCATTAAATATAACCAATTAACAGTACGATGACCCTTCACAAATTGCTCATAAGAACAACTGGGTCAAAATTACCATTTTGCCCCTATAGTTACATCTAACTCCTTAAGTACCATTGATCTATCTAATGAACAATAAATCATAGTCCACTTATGATTAAACCCCTCTCAAGCCAGGAGAGGGTGTGGCACCACATTGTTCAAGCCTTGGAATCAACCCTTAAGGGAGCAAGTTATCTATTTGCCCCGACATTGGGAAAAGGAATGAATTCCTTCTTGTGTAGCTATATTCCCAGCTTCCCAATCAAACAAATCCCCAAAATGGTAGGCTTGTTGAGTCGACGATTTGGCTACTCTCACCCATACAAATCAAAGGACCGCCCTTATAGGCAGCAGCTCACAACTCACTCAGGATTCAGGTCATGTTGCCTATGGTCATCCTAGTGAAATGTAAGTCTCTATTATGAACGGCGTTATATAATGAGACTAAACATTTCTTGGTCCGATCTTATACAAACTCCTTTGTATAGAATATCCCCACTCACATGTCTCCACATGAATGATTAGGACCATATCATTTGTAGTACTTTACAACAATTGTAACATCTACAAAGCGAGCCATACTCGTCGTGTCACTAAGATAAGGTATTCAACCTTATCCATCTACTACAGACCATTTAGGTTATCACTTAAATAAAATGTTTATACATTACAATTACAAACTATAGGTCTCTACGAGATTTAAGGCACTAACTCCAACAATCTCCTACTTGACCTAAACCTAGTGGGGTGTACAATGTAAAAGTCATGCTAAAATACAAAGTACACAAATCAATAAACTAGGGTACAAACCGCTGACCCAATACATATCTCTCATTTGTCCTAGTCTAAACGTGGCCTGTCCCATAGACCCATACTCTGCAAGTGACCCTCAAACACCTTAGCCATGAAGACCTTTGTAAATAGGTCAACAACATTATACTTCGAAGATATCTGCATGACGATCACGTCCCTTCGATGCACAATCTCTTGGATGAGATCATACTTCCACTCGATGTGTTTTTCGTGCTTGTGACTTCTAGGCTCTCGGGAATTAGCCATAGCACCACTATTATCACAATAAACTAAGGAATGAGGGAAGGAAGAGAAGTTGAATGCATGCTAAGGGCTACCATGCGTCAAAAGAAGCCTTGGTAGAACGTGCAAGACATCTCAAACAAGCCTCATGTGTTAAGAATTATGCAACAAGCATGCATTGAAGACCACCATGTGTTGAAGATTTAAAGGAAAGGAATGGCCAAGGAAATAAGTTATGTCATGAGGTTAAGAAATCTCATTTCAAAGTAATTAACTTGAGGAAGAGGCAAGCCATGCGTTGGTTGGCTTGCCATAGAGGTTAGATTGGCTTGGAGACATGTCAAGTGTTGAGAAGCTTTAAAACCTAGTCATGCGTTGGGAGCAAAGGAACATTCATTCGTTGAGCAAGCTTCCATGCATTGAAAGTGAAGTGTTGAACGGTTCAAAACATGCAACATAGTTAAACATGAAGTGGCTTCATGAGAGTTAGCAAAATTTGAAGAAAATGCCAGCTGGGGAGGTTACTTGGCAAACTATGAAGGCTAGAAATTCATGCAGAATTCTCTATAAATAGAAGCTAGTAAAAGGAGATCAATTTGGCCCTTTTACTCAGCCAAAAAAGGTGATCTCAAAGCCTTCTAAAAGCTGGATGAGAGAGGAATAGAATATGAGGATGCTGAAATAAAACTCCCACGAATTGATGCTGAAAATCAAAGAAGATTCAAGGTAGTGCAGATTCTAGGTTCAATCAGGCAGTCTATGATATTTAGTGGATTTCAACCGTTTCAAGAAGAATTAAGAGCTTCAACTTTGAGGTAAGTTGGTGCAAAGGATATGTAAGAGATTCATAGAAGGAAGATTCATATTTTAATGAATAGATTTCGAGTTATATATTCTAAAAATGAACCTCAAATTTAGGTGATGAAGAAGCAAGCAGTTGACTAAAGGTTGAAAGAAGCAAGCAGTGTGAGCATTTGGCTTGTGCTAAGAAGAAGATTTTCAACTATGTTGAAGCTCTATGAGTGTATAATATAACCTTGAGCTGCCATGAGAATATTTGGCCAGAAGAATGCCCAAAAGTGAAGGGAACTCGATGAAGGTCAAAATTTGAAGCATCCAGAGTAGGCTGAGGTTTTTGGAGCATTCTGGGCTCTAGAGGAGGAATTAGAAGCTCAAATTTAGAGGAAAATTGAAAGGACCATGTGCCCAAGAAGGAACCATGTGCCAACTATACTACAGAATGAAGGAGTGTGTGTTGGCCTAAGGGATGCTCAAGACCTAAGAGGCTAGGAAGGGAGCTAACTAAGTGTGAGTGGCTTCTAACTCTTATAGTATTTCAAAGTTTATGCTTTTACTAGTTTTCAAGTTTTAGCATGTTTGAAAATGATTAAGAATAGTATGTTTGATAAATGAGTTCACAACATGCTTTAGATGAGCTAGAACTCAACATGTTTAAGTTTTCCTAAAAGCCAAAGTTGGACACATAGAGAGTCCTATGGAATAAAGTGTTAAACTCATGTTTTATCTAATGCATCAAGGTTTTAAAAGGAAGCTAAAGCTTGAATTTCTTAAGAGAGCTAGATGATGTTCACTCAGACGCATGGTCTAATGTCAAAACCATGCATGTCAATGCAAGGTTGTGGTTGTATGAGTTTAATGTTTCCAAAGTAAACTAAACCATGAGTTAGTTTCATAAACTAAGCAGTCCTATATCTTTGAAGTATGTTTTTATACAAAAGTTTTACTAGAGAATTCTTTAATATAGTTCTTATGCTTAGTTATGAATGATTTGTTCCAAGTATGTCAGCGCATGACTTATAGTGAACAAATTACTCATGAGTTTATACATGATTTCATCTTAAAGAGGTTAGCAGAAATGTTTTAGAGCATGATGTTTTCAGTATGTGGTATTCGATGCGTGCCTTCCGAATGATTATGTGTTTTATTGATGATATTCCCTTAAAATGATGTGTAATGAGGAATGTTAATCCAAAACTGTTATGAGAAATATGTTTTAGTACATTAGCTATGAAACCCGATACTGGAGGTTGTGAACGTATCAGGGTTCCCATTACCGAAGGAGACGAAGGCATATAGGGTTGATTCCACCCTAATACTGAACGATATGAAGGTAACCAGGGGGAAATCTCTACGTTCACGTAAGAGTATTATTGATGCTGTTGGTGATGTAGAATTCCACCTTAGCTAAGGTTTTTGATGTTGGGCATGTGAACAAAAGGGGCTCCACTCAACTAAAGTTTATAAGGGTACGAATATTTTATATGATTGATTCATAAGATTTTTTCAGGGTTTTAAGAGTTATTATTATCACATGATGATATTTTATTATTTAATGAGCTTAGCAGAAAGCATGTTTTAACCCTGAAACTATGAGGATGTTTTCAGTTAATACTTTCTTTATGAATCTTCCAGTTTAGCATTTATGTTCTAAGTCTGGAAGTCTATGGTTTTAGTGGACTCTAGTTTTCACTAAATTATTTTAGAGTACGATGTTTTGCCATGTGTGCACAAAGGATTTTCCTAAACTAAAACTAGAAAAGCATGCCAATGATTTAGAAAGTTGTTTGCAAATAAATTTCCATAGTAAAAGCTTATGTTTTTAAACATGCCACTCACTAGCCTCCCCAGCTCACACTTTCCCATGTTTTTTTTTTACCCCCGAGTAGCAAGAAAGTTCCAGGATTTCAGGATTGAGGGTTGCTTGACAAAGAAGGTCCATTCTGCCACCGTTATAAAGAGTCTGTTAGTCAGGTGTTAGTCTAGAAGTCGTTGGTAATTAGTTAGTCTCTACAGAATTTGAGTCAGGGTTTGGCCTGTAATAAGCTATCTCCTGAAAGATGATGTTGTAGTTAGAGTATTGTGATGATAAGTTAAGTTGTGTTCTGTTATAGAATTACTTATGAGTAGGTTCAAATGGTTAAGCCTACAGTATTACAGGCTCATAAGATGTGAGGTTAAAAAGTTCAGTTGGAAATAGATGTCATAAGAGGGTTAGCATCTACTGTCTTCATACCTCCTCTTAGGTTAAAAAGGTAATCTAGGAAGAGATGTGACACTCTAGGACATTGATTGAGCTTGCACTTGGGTTCAATTAGATAAAAATGTGTTTATAAGTTTAAAAAGCACGACTTAAGGTTAATTTTCATCACATTATCACAAAATGCATCAAGTTTTTGGCGCCGTTGTCGGGGCTACGGTAGCTAAGTTGAGGTGAAATCTTTATATTTTATTTTTGCAAGTCTCAATTTTTGGTGTATTGCATCCTTATCTGCGAAGAGGTGCAAACATTGTATGAGCGGTGGTACAATGGTTGAGTTAGTATATGACCCTAAGATCGAGAGAACTTTTCGTGGACGCATGAGATCAAACAAGAAGAGGCAACAAAAGAAAAAACTCGACTAATGGCTGACCCACAAAACAACCCAGAGGTGTCTAATTTGGCTAATAACACAGCAAACAATGTGGTTAACAATTCAGTGGCCCCTACCAATCCTATACTTCTTGCCAAAGATCGCAATATACCAATTTGAGATTATGCTTCGCCAATTTTATATGACTTTTCACCTAGAGTCATGCGTCCATAGTACGATGGGACCAAATTCAAGATGAAAATGGTAATGCTCCAGATGATCCAAACAGCTATACAGTTTGGAGGAAGACCAGGCGAAGATTCTCATGCTCATTTAAGAAGTTTCATTGAGATATGTAACACCTTCGTGCTTCCAAATATTACTCCAGAATGAATCAGGCTTTCGCTATTTCCATTTTCTCTTTTTTATGAAGTCAGGCAGTGGACTTACTTACTTGAACCAGGTGAAATCACCTCCTAGGAACAAGTTATAGAGAAGTATGCAAAGAGAAGAACGGAAAACTCTAATTTCCAGCAAAGAGAGAGCGAAACCTTAAGTGATGCATGGGCAAGGTTTAAAAGATTGGTGAAGAACTGCCCACAACCTGATTGTCTGTAAATGGAGATCTTCTTTGATGGCTTGACTAAAGCATTGCAAACGATAGCAAATGTTACTGCCGCATGAGGTCTTTAGGATAAGACCTATACAGAAGCAAAGAATATCCTTGATCACATATCAAGAAACCACGAAGATTAGAAAGATAATGAATATGAATCAAGAGCAAGGGAAGAGAAATAAATAAAAGTTCATTTGGAAACGATGCCATCGCATCACTACAAACACAAGTGAATGCCACGACGAATCTATTATAAGCAATGTCAATGACTAAAGTTGGCGTTGGGAATGGCGGTCAAGTAAGTGTTGTGAATCAGGTAACTGATTTGAATTGTATGATATGCAGCGATCCACACTTAATAGAGATGTGCATGCATAATCCACAATCAGTATGTTTCATCAAGAACAACCCATTCTCAAACACTTACAATCCGGGTTGGAGGAACAACCCAAATTTTTTTTTAGGGTGGAAATCAACAGTCACACACAAACCAACATAGCGTTCAAAATGTGAATAGAGATGGGACATCTAGGTTCCATCAAAGACAAAATAGACACCAATAGATGCCAAGCTCATCGCAACAACCATCTACTTCCTCCTCACCACTAGAGAATCTATTGAAAGAATACATTAAAAAAAAAAAAAAAAAAAAACTATGTGCTTTTACAAAGCCAAGATCATTGATTCGGAATCTTGAACTTCAAGTAGGGTAGCTTGCTGGAGAATTAAAAAATAGGCCACAAGGAGCTCTGCCCAGCAATACTGAAGTACCTCATCATACGGAGAACCCAGGAAAAGAACATTGTCACGTGGTGACATTAAGAAGTGGCAAACCAATGAAGAAGAACTTGAAAAGAGATAGCTTGACCACCAGACCAGCCAATGAGGAAAAAAGAAATTCTTCCGATCAACAGCTTAACAATCAACCAACACAAACTTTGAAAACATAACCATCAATTCAAGAGAACCAAGAAGACAAATGCAGATACTCGTCTGCAAACGCTTCAATTTCAAATGCGTCAACAGAGATGCAACCACCTCCATATCCACGCAGATTGAGGAAAAAGAATGATAGAGTCAAGCTTCTCATATTGCATGCATAAGATTATATTTGGAAGGAAAAGAAGGAACCATCGAGCATTAACGCAGGCTCAACCATGCGATGAAAGAGGTTGTTAAGAAAGAAATGATCAAGTGGTTGGACGTGGGGGTGATTTTCCCCATTTCGGATAGCAAATGGGTAAGCCCTATCCAATGCGTTCCCAAGAAGGGTAGCATCACTGTAATTCCTAATCAAAAAAATGAACCTATCCCCACTTGCACTGTTATAGGGTGGATAATCTACATGATTACAGAAAATTAAACGCATTGACAAAGAAGGACATTTCCCTCTACCTTTTATTGATTAAATGTTGGATAGATTGACAGAGAACAATTTATTTTTCTTTTTAGATAGTTATTCAGGCTACAATCAGATCATGATCATGCCTGAACATCAAAATAAGACAACATTCACTTGCCCATATGGAACATTCGCCTTTTCGACGCATGCCCTTCGAACTGTGCAACGCCCCCGGTACCTTTTAGAGGTGTATAATGGAAATCTTCTCTGACTACTTGGAAGACTCAGTGGAAATCTTTATGGATGACTATTTAGTCTTTGGAAACTCGTATGAGTCATGTTTGGCCAACCTCGAGAAGGTATTGAGAAGATGCGAGAAAACCAATTTGGTTTTAAACTACGAAAAATGACATTTCATGGTTACTGAAGGAATTTTGCTTGAGCACAAGGTGTCCAAACTTGGCCTAGAGGTTGACAAAGCAAAAATCGAAGCAGTGGAGAAGCTACCACCCTTACGAATGTGAAAATATTGAGAAGTTTCTTAGGACACCTAGATTCTATCATTGATTTGTTAAAAACTTCTCAGAGATTGTGTGTTCGTTGAGTATGCTGTTAGAACTGAACAAACCTTTCGAGTTTGATCATAACTGCTTGAAGGCTTTTGAGACATTGAAGCAAGCGCAAGTTACCATACCTATTCTCATCGAACTTGATCAGTCGATCCCTTTTGAATTGATGTGTGACACGAGTGACTATGCGATGGGGGCTACTTAGTACAACACAAGGACAAAATCCTTCACCCTATCACATATGCAAGCAAGACTTTTAACAATGCACAAGAGAATTACACAACCACTAAAAAAGAGTTGCTTACGGTTGTGTTTGTTGTTGAGAAATTTAGAGCCTATCTGTTGGGATCAAAGGTCATCATTCATTTAGATCATTCTGCAATCAGATATTTGATGACCAAAGAAGAGCACAAAACCTTCCTTAATTAGATGGACTCGTTACTTCAAGAGTTTGACACTGAAATTAAGGATAGGAAAGGAACAGAGAATAATGTGGCAGATTATTTGTCCCACCTTGAAAACATCAAAGTTGACCGCATGCAACTAGATGCCAATACATGCTTCCCTAACGAAGTGGTGTTAAAAATTAATGATTTTGTACCGTGGTATGCAAACATAGTAAACTTTTTGGTATACAAATAATTTTCTGAGGAATTCAATGCACAACAGAAGAAAAAACTCATGCTTGAGTGCAAATTCTACTATCGGGATAAGCCTCATCTCTATAAGCGCGGACCAGGTCATATCTTCAAACCATGCGTGTCTGAAACTGCATATCATCATATCCTATTTCAGTGCCACGAATCACCCTTTGACGGACATTTTAGAGGACAAAGAACAACAACAAAAGTGCTTCAAAGTGGTTACTACTAGCCCACGCTATTCAAAGATGCAAGAGAATTTGTAATAAAATGTGATAACTGCCAACTTACTAGAAACATCTCTGGTAGGAACAAGATGCCAATGATTGCTATATTATAAATTGAATTGTTTGACGTCTAGGGTATCGACTTCATGGGTCCATTTCCACCATCTTATGGCCACAGTTACATTTTAGTAGTTGTGGATTATGTTTCAAAATGGGTAGAAGTAGTTTCATGTGCTTCCAATGATGCGGTGACCGTTTCTAAATTTCTCCAAAAGAATATCTTCACTCGCTTCGACACACCACGAGCCGTTATAAGCAATGAAAGCACTTACTTCATAAATCGTATCATCGGCAAACTTCTGATCAAATACTACATTCATCATAAGGTCGTGATGGCCTACCACCCACAGACTAATAGGTAGGCCAAAGTATCCAATCGAGAGATCAAGTCGATTCTTGAAAATATTTTCAATACAATGCATAAAGATTAGGTACAAAAATTGGACGAAGCATTATACACTTACCGCACAACATACAAAATGCCTATTGTATGTCTTCGTATGCACTAGTGTTTGGCAAAGCTTGTCACCTACCGTTGAAGCTGGAACACAAGACATATTAGGCCATTAAGAAGCTAAACTTCAATCTCGACACAGGTAGAAAGGCAAAAAAACTTCAATTGAATGAACTAGATGAGTGGAGACTACAAGTGTAAGAAAATGCCAAAATTTATAAGGAGAGAACGAAACGTTGGCATGATCAACATATCAGTAAGAAAACTTTCACAATAGGGCAAAAAGTTCTCTTATTTACTTCTCGTCTTCATTTGTTTCTAGGAAAGTTAAAATCGCATTGGTCTAGGCCCTTTGTGATCAAGGAGATTTTCCCTCATGGAGTTGTGGAGTTAACAAATGAATATGGCTCAAAGGCATTCAAGGTCAATGGATAAATAACCAAACCATACTATAGAGGTGATTTTGATTGCGAAAAAGTTTCCATAGACCTTGGAAAGCCTGAATGAAGTAGTCCCTACGACGATAATGACAACATTTTTCTAGGGACGCATCCTATCTTTTGTCTTTATTTTATGATGTTGCTTTCCTCTTAATTTTTTGCTTTGTTATTTTCTTTATTTGTGTTTTGCGGAATTAGCAATTTTTCTTGATTATGATTGTAGTATGGTTAACTGTTTTAATCTGGGAGCTTAGGAAAGCGATGAGTGATGCGTTGAGTATAGGATGCATTGGGGTAATAACTCTATGCATCCAACATACTCAAAGCAGGGAAGGGACCTCAAGAGTTAGTGATTTCTAACCATTAGTAGAAGATGAAAGGACGTCAATCACGTGAGCTACCTAACACAGTGTCATGTCTCCTTTTAATAAATGTGGCATCATTAGTCTGACATCATGCCTCAATTCATGTGCCCATTGATTCCTATCTTTGCTTTTCTTCTTTTAACTAATCTTCTGCGCTTCCTTAACGTTTGACCCCGAACTTGCAGCTTGTACTACCAGTTAGTATAAGCAGTTCGGCGATTTATAAATATTATTTTTGTATGCGCAGGTTTACAGGCAACGGTAAACTCAATGTCGACCACATGGTTTTCCCTAAAAAACAAGCTCTCTCACGATCATCATCACTATAAGAGGCAAGAGCCCAAGCTAGACCAGCTATCGTAGGACCACAGAAGAAGGTTCGTCTCAACAGTCCTAAGTTGGGAATGCGTCCATTGCAATCAGGCACCAGCAATATGGTAGGCGCTAATGAAGCAAGGAGAAGGGATGAGCATGAAGTTTTTAGGGAGATATTGGAGAATATGCACCCACTAGAGAGTCTTGACATTGAACGAGTGGTAAACCAGTCAAGAAAGGGGATGGTTGGGAGAAGAGAAGTTTCTCCGCATGGGTCTATCCCTGTGACGAGTGCCCTTGAAACATTGGCATCCAATATACCAAGCCCAGCTAGCATTAAGGAAAGGCCTTAAAGGAAGATGTTTGTCACATTCGAGCATAAACAAGTGACTAAGGGTGATAACGGCAATACCGCCAAACGGCATAGAAGAAGCATTGAAGAAAAGGTAGTCGCACATGGTGCTGACCTGGAAGAAGTGGAGATTGAGGAAGAAGAGATGCCTCTCCAAAGGAAAAATGCCAAAGAAAGGAAAGAGAAGCGCATCTCAGGACGCAAGAGGAGGTGATTTTGCTCTTATCCTCTGTGGAGTAGATGGTGGCCACTTTGGCCAACAAAACGAAAAAAGCTAAAAAAGGCCTCCAAGATTTGCGGAAGTAATCTGAAAGTCTCAGGGTGGCGAGTAAATTTCAAATAGAAGTATGCGATGAAGAAATTGAAGAAGCTGACAGCTCGTCAAAGAATAGACCCGTTGAGCCTACACAAATGGATAGCTCAATAAGAGTTGCAGTGGAGTTGATTAAGGAAATGGAAGAAGAAAGCAATGTGGACAGAGAAGCTCGCAAAGTGAAGGCTCGACGCATCAAGGAAAATACCGAGAAGATAAAAAAGGAAAAGAGATTCTTGAGGGGGGAAAAAGAAAGAAAAAGAAAAGAGGTTGGCAAGAGAAAAGAACAACTTATGAAGGAGGCAGTGAAAGCACCGAAAAAGGATGCAACGCCCAAGAAATCGACGCCAAAAACAAAGAGGACAAAGGAAAAGCACCAATGATAGAGGAAGGGAGAAGGCACCAAAGAAGAGACCGTCTATATTGCTAGAGATGGGGTCTTTCCCCAAGACCACACAGTTGCCCACATTCATAATGGATGTAGTTAGCATGATGAACTGACGAAATTTCTATGGAAAACCTCAAGCAGTGAAGCCAAGTGTGGTCCATGTGTTCTATAAAGGGAAAATATAGCACTCAATTAGTAGAGGTGAAATTAGGTTTTGGCGCGAAGAGGGTGAACGTGCTATATAACCTGACAAATGACCCTGAGGCTGAAGGAAATAGAATAATTGAAGAACTAATAAATGAGGAAATTAATGATGCATTGAAGGTGTTGGCGAAGCTTGGGTCGAAGTAGAATACCTACACCAAAGGGATGAAAACGTTGTCACCACAAAGCTTAATGCTTAAAGCTAATGGCTATATTTTGTTAAAAAAAAAAAAAAGTTGCTCCCAACAACGCATGACCACCCCATTTTAAGGGACTGAGTGATGGTTATCTATTGCATCATGCGATGCATCCCTTTGGATGTTGGGCACTTCATCTCAACCCAAATTTTAGGTTCATTCTCAAAGCCAAGAGGGCAGTTATTCTTCCCATCCCTGACAACAAGGTTGTGTACCACTCAAGGCCTCTTTAAACAAGAAGATTAAGTGGTAGTGAGAAGAATCCTCACAAACAATTATCTCAGTCGATTGATGAGACCATCGATGCCTCAAGCTGAGGTAGTCAAACTCAGCAGCCAATTAAGTAGCATTCTCAGTTACAACCTACATCTTCTCCACAACCCTCTTAATCCAAAAGGAGGAAGGTGACCTATGCGTCTACCGCTGAAGATGAAAAGGCGATCACCACGCCCTCACTTGAAAGAAAAGAAGTGATTGCATCACCTAGGGCTGAAGATACTGAAAGATTGCCCTCCCTCTGCCTTGATTTCGGTGAAAAGAAAGAAGTTGAAAAAGAAAAATCTTCTCCATTGCAGCCTAGGCGGTAGACTCCATCTCCATACCATGAAGATTTGGATGTTGAGATTATTTCCTCGCAATCACAAAGAGAGTCCCCTAGGTTAGGTGTTGATTTGAATGAGCATCCTCTCACCCTTCTAAAAGAATCTATCTTCCCTTCTTTGTCGCTTGAGCCTAAAGAAAAAATGCCTCTAATGCCATCTGACAACAACAAAGGTAAGGCTCCAATTTCTTAAAAGCCAAAGGTGTCAGGTGTCCATACAACAATGCCCGCCACTGATGACCTAAGCTTTCATCCCCCTACTATTTATGAAGTGGGTAGAGGATCAGGCATTAGTGAGGATGGTAGGCATCCATCTAGCAATGATGACAGCACCTACCACAAGAGCCCTCCCTTGACCACTGACGATGAAGCTAACCCAGAGTACGAAGAATGGTGTAGATTCTTACACGATGATCTCTGTCAGCCACTCTTGGGAGGCATTGATGAGTTGTCGCATCAACAAGGAGACATCATGCACCTAAAAAACTAATCTCATGTGACAACAACAAGAGCTCGCTCATCAACAAAGCAAGCTGCTAAGATTTGTCCATCGCTAAGTCCAGATGATTCAGCGTCAACGAGTTGTAACAAGAACTTTCATTCACCGTAAGATGTTGAGGTAGCATGACCGATTTCATTTATGCTTCTATATTTAAGACGTTCTTGTTCACCTCATCATTGGACCTGCCATTTTGTCGCATCTCCAAAACCCACTACAATTCTCTGAGGACGATGACATCTTCCCTCCTAAGCCTAATAACAACAACAATGCAGGAGGAAACTAAAATTTGGGGGTGTTTGCAATTTTTGTTCCTTTCATTCAATGTTTTGTATGTAATGATCGCCCATTAATTAATCACATTGAATGAATTATTAAGTTTACTCATTTTCCTTGTGTCTTTTCCTTGCATTTGTTTCTTGCTCATATTTACTCTTTTCTTAATATTTCTCCTTGCTTTGATGCATTCTGTCGTGACCTCAATGATGATACTTGTGCAACTTAACGCTTAGATTTGTTATGATAAGTTTCTAGTACTTTCCTATAAGACTTTGCCTTTGGAAACATTTCTCAAAATTAGTATGCACGTAAGTTTTACCTCAAAACTCTTTGCAAAAAAAAAAAAAAATCTAGGATCATCGCATAAATCGATTTTCGCAATGAGGACCTTACGGCCTTCTAAATTTGAGGGTGGGAAAGGTTTGAGCTATATGCGTTCAAATTTTTAGAAACAACTCTTGTGATATATATATATATATATAAACGCTAAGATTGGAACTTATTCAAAGTTGGTTGTCCGCGTGACACCTATAATAGCAAGCCAAAATGAAGGAGGGTATCATGATCAACGCAAGAAAATATAAATATAGTTGCAACTCCACTGCCTGTGCTAAACGAAAATTTACTAAGGCAAGAATTGAATCTGAGAAGTGTTGGGATTGGTGTCCTAATTCTCCCGGAGTCTCGTTGTTTGTAATGATACACTTTGTTTTATGAATAAAATAATTGTTCTTTCATTCTGGCATTTACTCATATCCAATAGACAAAGCTCCATGGTTATCTTATGTAAACTTATGCATGTATATGTGACATACAAGTGGATCATGACTTAATTGATAACCTAAATAGGTCTGTAGTATAAGGATTAAGGTGGGATACCTGATCCCGGTGACACTATGGATACGACCCGCTTTGTAGAGGTTTGCAAGTGTTATAAACTACTATAGATGGTAGATCATGACCATTCATGTGGAGACATGCGAGCAAGGGTGTCCTATACAAAGAGTTTGTATAAGACCGGTCCACGAGATGACTAGACTCTATATATAACGTCGTTGATACTAGAGACTTACATCTCACCTAAACGACCATAGGTGACACGACCTCAATCCTGAGTGTTTTGGGAACTTCTGTCTTTGAGGGCGATCCTTTGATTAGTATGGGTGAGAGTGGCCAGATTGCCAACTCAACATGCCTACCTTTTTGGGGACTTGTCTGATTTGGGAGCTGGGAACTCAATACACAAGATGGAATTCACTTCTTTCCCAAAGCAGAGATAAGTAGAGAGATTTCTCCCTTAAGGGCTAATTCCAGGGCTTGAACATAGTGGCCACAGTTTCTCTTTAGAAGAGAGGACTCAGTCATAGTAGGACTATGACTTATGTTCATTAGAGGATTCAATGATACTTAAGGAGTTAAATGTAACTACAGGGGCATAACAGTTATTGGTCGAGCTGTACTTACGAGTGATATGTGGAGGGTTGTCGCACTGTTGATTGGTTAAGATGGACACATAATATATCTATGGTAAGGAGAGTTCAGCTGTCGGTCTTTAGTGTAGTGCCTGGCAGTTAACGGATGGTGGATCCCATGACTAAAGAGAATAGTCAATTATTCACGTACCGTTGGAGCTTCAAGCTACAGGTCCATAAGATCCCCTTGGTAGCTCAATGGATTCAGTTGAGGATCAGTTCTTGGTGTTGATTTGAAATGTTCAAATTGACAAGAGGTAATTTGATTATATATGATATGTTCGGTATGACGTATGAGATACATCTAGTGGAGGATTACTGTAAATGAGATTTACATTAAGTATCATGGAATAGAAAAAGAGCTATGGTTTATATGTTTCATGAGATGAAATATTAAAACTATAGGTTATAAATATAACATGGTAAGTTAGTTATCATTTATATTTATAATAATATTAATTATTGGATAATTAACTCTTTTTCTCTAATAACCAATTGGGTGGGAGGTTATTGGTGGTTTCATGGTAACCGTGAGATAAAAGTAAAAATGGTTTCCTAATTTTAGTAAGTTTTTTCAAAATTGTGTTTTGAGATTTTCCAATCTCGAAATTACTCACGAAAAATTGTCAAGTAAATTGGATTTACTAAGCTACAACTTGAAGTAAGGTAAACGATCGTGGAGTGTTAGTAGGCGACAGACACTCAGCTAAGTGATGAGCTAAGTGATCGCATAGCTTTTGCTAGACCTATATGATAGGTTCTGCCATCTCCCACTTGCTATGCAGTAGGGATTTTCATTAGGTATCAGTCCAATCCAGGATTTGATCACTGGACGGCGGTCAAGACGATCCTCAAGTATCTTCGGAGAACGAGAGACTACATGCTCGTGAGCACATAGAGCGAAAATACCAACTTTGAATCAGGGAGATTGTGCATCAGGTGATGTGATTGTTCATGAAGATCGCATCGGGAGCACAACTGTTGATCTCTTTACAAAGGCTCTCACGGCTAAAGTGTTTGAGGGTCACCTGGAGAGTCTGGGTCTGCGGGACATGCGGCATCTTGTCTAGGGCAAGTGGGAGATGATATTGGGGTATGCCCTAGTTTATTGTATATTGTACATGTTTTATATTGTATTGTACATTAGTCTCCCGAGGAATTAGGACAAGTGGGAGATTGTTGGGATTGGTGTCCTAATTCTCCCGAAGTCTCGTTGTTTGTAATGATACACATTTTTTTATGAATAAAATAACTATTATTTCATTCTGGCATTTCCTCATATCCAATAAACAAAGCTCCATGGTTATCTTATGTAAACTTAAGCATGTATATGTGATATATAAGTGGATCATGCTTAAGTGACAATCTAAATATGTCTATAGTATAAGGATTAAGGTAGGATACCTAATCCTGGTAACACTACAGATACGGCCCGCTTTGTAGAGGTTTGCAAGTGTTGTGAACTACTACATATGGTAGATCCTTACCATTCATGTGGAGACATGCGAGCAGGGGTGTCCTATACAAAGAGTTTGTATAAGACCAAACCACGAGATAACTAGACTCTGTATATAACACCTTTGATACTAGAGACGTACATCTCACCTAAAAGACCATACGTAACACGACCTCAATCCTGAGTGTTTTGGGAACTCCTGTCTTTAAGGACGATCCTTTGATCAGTATGGGTGAGAGTGGCCAGATTGCCAACTCAACATGCCTATCTATTTTGGGACTTGTCTGATTTGGGAGTCGGGAACTCAATACACAAGATGGAATTCACACCTTTCCCAAAGCAGGGATAAATAGAGAGATTACTCCCTTAAGGGCTCATTTTAGGGTTTGAACATAGTGGTCACAGCTTCTCTTTGGAAGAGAGGACTCAGTCATAGTAGGATTATGACTTATGTTCATTAGAGGATTCAATGGTACTTAAGGAGTTAGATGTAACTACAGGGGCATAACGATTATTGGCCAAGCTGTACTTACGAGTAATCTATGAGAGGTTGCCACGTTGTTGATTGGTTAAGATGGACACATAATATATCTATGGTAAGGAGAGTTCAGTTGTCGGTCTTTAGTGGAGTGATTGGCAGTTAATGGATGGTGGATCCCATGACTAAAGAGTTTAGTCAGTTATTCACGTACCGTTGAAGCTTCGAGCTATAGGTCTATAAGGTCCCCTTGGTAGCTCAATGGATTCAGTTGAGGATCAGTTTTTGGTGTTGATTTGAAATGTTCAAATTGACAAGAGGTAATTCGATTATATATGATATGATCGGTATAATGTATGAGATACATCTAGTGGAGGATTAATGTAAATGAGATTTACATTAAGTACCATGGAATAGAAAAAGAGCTTATGTTTATATGTTTCATGAGATGAAATATTAAAACTATAGGTTATAAATATAATATGAGTTAGTTATCATTTATATTTATAATAATATTAATTATTGGATAATTAACTCTTTTTCTCTAATAACCAATTGAGTGGGAGGTTATTGTTGGTTTCATGGTAACCGTCAGATAAAAGGAAAAATATTTTCCTAATTTAGTAAGTTTTTGCAAAATTGTGTTTTGAGATTTTCCAATCTCAGAATTACTCACAGGAAGTTGTCAAGTAAATTGGATTTACTAAGCGATAGCTTGGTGTAAGGTAAATGATCGTGGAGTGTTAGTAAGTGATAGACACTCAGCTAAGCGATGAGCTAAACGATCACATAACTTTTGCTAGACGATTGCTTAGCTTTTCCTAAATGATTGGAGATCGACCTATATGATAGGTTATGTCATCTCCCACTTGTTCAATCGTTTACATGATTTTATTTCCTCCGGTCTTTTGCCTCAAACCAAGTCTACATAGAGCCCAGGATTCTCGCACCGAGAATACAAGGTAGCCTTCTTGGTGGTGTCATACTCAACTTGACACTACCGAGGTTCTATGGAGGCCGTTCATGTTGTTTAGGGTGTTCGTGACCTAGGCGATCGTTAATTTCGAGTGCGCGGTGTTCGTGCAGTGTAGCGGTCGTGTTGGACGAGCGTTTGGGTGTTGCTGTGTTCGAGCATTGTGATCAAGGAGCTTTGAGATGAGTCGACAAAAGTATGTTACTCTTGTCCTCATCTGTTGTTGAACATGCTGTAATTTCTGTATTTAATGCATAACCGTATGTTTCTGTTTTTTACTATAATTGTAAAGTTCATATACGATTGTAATTTGGAATGATCTTTTCGCTGCTCATGGAAATCCTCGTGTTATATTTCCTTCAAGAAAGTGCTTACTCGTAGTTGGATATTCGCATGACACCCATGGAGGCAAATAAAACAAAGGCGAGATGCCTGGATCAGCGCATAGCTACATATTAATATAAGAGATAACAAGGAGAAATTTTGTAAACTTTTGAACCATAAACCTATTGCTGAACAGAAATATAAGAAAGTCTTAGAAATGAGTAAGGGACTTTTGAGAAATAAGCTTACCGCATCTAAGATCTAAAAATATTTCCAAGGGAAGGAAATAAGTTTAAAGGAAAAATGCTAGTCAAATAAATCTTGTATTAAGAAGCACTTTGAAAGGCCCAGTTAATGCATTGAAGTGAGTTGAGATTTGTTAGGACTTTAAATATATGCTTGAGGACAAGCATTGTTTTAAATTTGAAGGTGTGATAACTTGTAAAAATACAAGTTATTTTACCTGTTTCATTTAAAACAATTAGGAAAATACATAGGAAAATGCATTAGCTTGATAAGAAAATCGTGTAATTAATCATATTCTGCCACATGCCTAAAAAGCTAATAATCCTTGAAAATTACAAAATTTATCACTTTTGAACGCAGGATTCTGTCGAAAATAGAGAAAACCAGCAAAAGAAGCAAGTCCCAGCCATGAATGCATTGAATTAAGTCTGACGCCCAAATTGGCATCACATAGTTCATGCAATGAGATGAAACAAGATTAGAAATATGACAGACGCATGGGCGATGGAAGTCAAATAAAAAAGATCAAGTTGGTAGCTTACGTGAAAAGATCATGGCAGAGCCAATGAATCTCTGACGCGAGTGTCAGCACAATCATTAGAAAGAGGCATGGAACCTTCCTTTTAACGCCTATAAATAGCACATCGAAGAGTTGCCTAAGTATAAGACGTCTAACCAAGAAATTGGCCAAGGCTATGCTCATTTTTCACCTTACATCTACCATACCCACCACCTCTGGAACTTTTCTTTGAGGAATTTCGAGTAAAAGCTCAATTTTTTCTCTAAAAAGAAAAAAAAACATCACCACCTGATGTGTTTTGATGCATTTTATCTATGTGATGATTTAAGTGCTTTGTACTATCTTATAAATGCATTGTTTTACCTAGTTAGACCCAAGTATAAGTCCAACTAGAATTCTGTTGAGTCTAAGGTCGAACTCAAGGATTGTGTTCTATTGATGCATTGACAATAATCGTTTCGATCTTGACGTAAATTGTTTGTTAAATATGCAATTTATTCCTATTCTATCGCTAAAATAAATGGTGATGGATGCGATGGTATCAGTGCAGAGAGATACGAGTTTGGGTGAATAAGATAGGGTTGGGAAAAATATTCACTAACATTCCTAAGTAACTGCATAAATCATGCATTCAAGCAAATTACTCAAAATCACAACCTACACTTCTCAGTCTATTTAGCCACCATATCCTATTTCTAGGATGCATGCGATGAGTATTTGATGCCAAAGATGTTTCTTTATTTCTAAAGATAATCTCTTCTTGTGTTATGAGGTCTAAATCCTTTGCTTTCTCAAACATGGATTCATTTTATTTAGAACAATCTTTTGACTTATTCAAATAATTTATATAGCATACATAAAACAAGTTGAACGCACAATTAAGCCTTACTTAGTCATGTTAGTTGCAATGTTTCTCAACCCATAAAGAAATTAGTTGGTCATGGTAAAAGATTGATAGATGGATAAAAGATAAACTGTAGATGCATTTATATTGATAAAAAGGAGTTTTTCAACGTTTTACACAATATAAATAACAACTGTAGAAGAAAAAAGATAGAGATAGAGAATCAAGTCGTGGTATGCAACTCCTTACTCTCCTCCCTTGTCTTTTATTCCATTTTTCTTATCATTAGTGTTTGTATTATTTTGTAGAGATTGAAAAACTCTCATTATCAATCTGAATGTCATTACATTTTTTCATCCATCCATGTATCTTCCATCAAGCATGACCAACTAAATTTATAATGTGTTGAGAAGGATAAGACTAACATGTTACTAAATAATACATAAGTAAGCATTCATCTTGTTTAGTGTATGCTTCATAAACTGTTTTAGATCAAATTGAGAGATTGTTCTAGATAGTTACAGTCACTACTTGAGAAAGTAGGGGATTTTAGAACTCATTAAACAAAAGAAGAAGTAGCTTTAGAAATAAAAGTTAATCTTCTGCATGAAATACTCATTACATGCATCCTAGAAATAGGGTATTGTGACTCAAAGCATTGAGAGGTGACTTTTATAATATATGAGTAATTTTCATGAACGCGTGGCATATGAATAGCTTAGGAAATGTTAGAATAAATCTTTCTTAACCCTACTTTATTTATTGAAATCTCATTTCTTGACATTCACAAGCTGTTTTATTTCACGTTGTAATTGTTATCGCATACTTACCATCATCCATCGCATCGTCACTCACACACTCACCATCATTCATGCACTATAGCTATAATTAGTAGGGTAGATTAAGTAAATCCACATCATCGCATACTTGAGGAACAATTTGCATTAAGATCAAAATAATTATTTCATCGCATAATTAGGCGTGATCCCTGTGTTCGACCCTGGACTCTCCAAGACTCTGATTGAGCTTGCACTTGGGTTCAATTAGATAAAACAATGTATTTATAAGTTTAGAAGGCATGGCTTAAGGTTAGTTTTCATCGCATCATCCCAAAACATATCATAAATGCTTGGAGCACCATTTTCGGCCTCCCCTCAACTAAGTTGGGCCTATATAAAGATGGGAAGCCTATAGCATCCATGAACCATTCACGAAATTCAGCCACCTTTGAAAGGATTCTAACCTCCTTAGCTAGAAAACTTCAAGAACAAAAATTCTTCTTGAAGAATATTAGCTCTAGGTCATCCCTACCCTGTGAGAACAAGTATAATAGGAGGATTCATCCTTGAAAAAAAAGATTTCACCTTAGGGAGAGTTCGCTTCAAGGAAATTTCATATTGAACTTTTCAACATTTATTTTAATTTATTTTTGCACTTTTCTATTTTCCTTTCTTTTCATCAGTTGAACATTTATCTTGTATTCATGGTTATTGATCTAATGAAATCTATTCATTTGTTCTTAATCATGAGCTAAATTCTTTAAGGGGTTCAGCTATGCATTTCCCTTGTTGAGTTTATAGATAAAAATTGTTAAGTTAAACTGGTCACTTACTTTAGAAATCTAATGGAGTTTTACTACTGAGAAGTTCAGAATATAAATCGATGTCACAAATGAATATGAGACTACGATCCTAGAAACAAGACTATCACATAGCCTTAGAAATAAGATATACCATAGGATAAATAAATTGCATGAAATTAGTCTATGATCCAACTAACCATTGAACTATAGGCATTAGCTACTTAGAGCTCCTAAAGAGACTTGACACTAGACTAAATAGGAATTTTATGTCATGACTAAGTCACTGTCTACGTATGATATGGCCACATTACCTTGAAGGAACTCTTATTCAAGAGTACCTATGAGCAAAAGTGGACCTTTCCAATTCATTGTGACAGAATTACCACATATACATTCAAACATACTAATATACATTCATAATGCTAAAGAGATCAAAAGATCATACCAGTTGAAGATTTCTTCTTCACAGCGAGTCTAAAACCCAACTATCTACCTCAAACAATCACCACTCGAACATAAGGAAACGGAGATGAAACCACCACTCAGAGCCCTCAGTATTCTTAGAGTGAGAATCCAAAGTGTGGGCTTTGTTCAGATTTGGTAGAGGGGAGGAGGAAGAGAGACCGTACACAACAATTAAGCAAGTGGGAGATGAGCCTGTCTATCGCATAGACGAGATTCTTAATCGTTTAGGTGAAGTATACGATCGTGTAGGAAAAAGTAAGTGATCATCTAAACGATCGTGTAGGAAAAGGTAAGCAGTCGTCTAAACGATCGAGTAGGAAAAGGGTGAGCGATCATCTAAACGATCGTGTAGGAAAAACTAAGTGATCGTCTATACGATCGTTTAGTAAATATCGGGAGCTAAACGATCGCTTAGGAAAAGGTAAACGATCGTTTAGTAAATAGCGCGCGAAGGTGTAATCAATAAGCGATCGCTTAGCAATATCGTATAGGTAAGCGATCTTGCAGGCACTATTGTATAGGTACTGATTTTCTAAGCAATGACACACTCTTTAACACAATGTCCGTGCATCTCATGCTTAACACACCGTCAGCTATTTATGCATCTCAAAGTGATCTTTCAACGTACTCATCCGTTATTAGAACAAAAGAGATGTCATCCCATTTCCCTTTTAACCGTCTAATGAATGTGATTTCATCATATTCATAACATATAAATTAATATCATATATTAATTATGGTATTTTTCCTCCACTAGATATAAATCATATTTATATCCAATTTCCTCCAAATTAATGTATCTCATACATAAAGTTAATTATATCATATTTAATTAACTCGTTCAATTATAACATATATAATCAAACTCCCTCTTGTCAATTTGAACATTTCAAACTGACCTAAAAACTGACTCTCAACTTGTATCCAACCTACCAAGGGGACCTTATGGACCTATGGCTCGAAGCTCCAATAGTACATGAATAGCTGACTAAACTCTCTTTAGTCACGATATCCACCATCCGTTAACTACCAGACATTCCACTAAAGATCGACAGTTGAACTCTTCTTGTCATAGATATATTTCTATGTCCATTGGATATAACCAATCATCAGTACGATGATCCTTCACAGATGCTCGTAATTACAACAAGCCAATTTATCGTTTTGCCCTTATAATTGCATCTTCCTACTTAAGTACCACCGATCCCTCCAATGAACAATACAACATAGTGCTACTATGTGTGAACACCTCTCGGGCCATGAGAAGGTGCATGGCGTCACATTGTTCAAGTCCCGGGATCAGCCCTTAAGAGAGCAATCTATCTGCTTACCTCTGCTTTAAGGAAGAAGTGAACTTCATCTTGTGAAGTTGAGTTCCTAGCTCCCAAATCAGACGAATCCCCAAAATGGTAGGTTTGAGTCGGCGCTCTGGCCACTCGCACCCATGCAAATCAAAGTACCGCCCTCAATGGCAAGAGTTCCCAACTCACTCAGGATTGAGGTCATGTTACCTATGGTCATCCTAGTGAAGTGAAGTCTCAATCATGAACGGAGTTATATGAGAAGACATTAACACTTCGAGGTCAGGTCTTATACAAACTCTTTGTATAAGACGCCCCCACTCGCATGTCCACTACACGAATGATCAGGATTAGACCATCTGTGACAAATCACAACATTTGTAACAATTCCACAAAGTGACCGACGTTCGTAGTGTTATTAGGATAAGGTTTCCCTCCTATATCCATATACTACAGACTATTTTGGTTGTCACTTAAGACATGATCCACTTGTATGTCACTATATACATGCTTAAGTTACATAAAGACAACCAGGGATATTACGTTCATTGATTTGTGGTAAAATAAAAAACATCTAAATGTGCAAAATCAAGAAGTGAAGTAAATATCATATATATTATACATCACAAATGTTCTTATAAAATTGTTTACAAACTACAGGACACGAGACTTTAGGGCACAAACCCCAACATACCTAAGGCATACTTCCATGTTGATTGGAACATTAATGTTCCCCTATTGATCTATTCTCATTTATTACTTTTAATCAACATTCAACTAATTCACTATCAATTCTCACACTTAGTCACCTTTGGCTACATGGTTACATAAAAAGAATTAAAATTGAACTAGTCTTATAGGATTCGACTCTTGAAATACTCAAAGCTTTATTACTTCATTGACCGGTATGCTTGCACTTAGACCATATTAATCTTATTTTTATCATTCGTACACATTCAGTCGATCGGCTCCTAAAATAACAACGTAAGTGCCCTAAATTGGCATTTCTTTAATCTCATGGCACTAACTTTCACACATTCACCATAGGGACTCGTACCCAGAATTTTCATGGGCGTCCTAACTGATCATAGCAAAGGCAACTATTTTTACCCCTGGTTATGCATACATAATACAAGTTTTTTCTCCTCAAATCTCTTTCAATTGATATTCTTTCGTCCCACTCATTCTTTTGTGCACAAATATATATATATATAATATATTATATATATATATATATATATATATATATAATATATATATATTATATATATATATATATATTTTCAGTAGGCAAATAAAACTCTTTTTTTCCCTTGGTATAACATTACCAACCATCATGAAAGAATACTCTTTAACTGGTGGGGCCTTTTGAAGTGACAAAAAAATAAACTCAAATTAACTGATCTTTTAGTTAAAAGTTCTAAATTAAAGTGATTACATGCTCAAAATATGAAAGACTCGAAGAAGGGCTTGAATAGATCATAACTCAAGAGCATGCTATTATATTTTCACAACAGATCATCTAAGATGCATATTCAAATTACATCATAGACAAGCATCTAAAAGCATGCCTATAGATTTCCTCAACCTCAAAAAATAAAAATAAAATTTAACACATTAAATTAGCATGTATAATATCCATAATTCATCTATTAACATGCATAATAGGATAAATAAAAACACAAAAGTATGAAATATGCCTCCCACCCTAAACTTAGAATGATGCATTGTCCCCAATACATGAAAAGAATAAAGTATTCACTCAAAGAAAATGATACAAGCTTAGGAGTATGTGGGAGTCCACCAAGTAGGCTGGCGGATAAATATTTTGTATTTCTAAAGGGCTCCTATAAGAAAAACTAGAAAATTATTAGAAATGTCATAGAAGCCAAACTACTAAAAACATAAATAAATGAAATAATAGAAATAACATGAAGCAATAAACTTAGGTTGCCTCCCAAAAGAAGTGCTAGGTTTAATGTATCAAGTTAGACGACAAGGGAGCTTGTTTCTATGTCAAGTTACGTAAAAAATTCTCCCATTTTCACGTCTCTTCTTGCTTGAATCAATGTAACCTACTAAGCTTAGTAGGGCTACCATTTTCTCATGAGCATTTGACAGTAAAAAAATATTTATTTTTATTATTTTTCATATATAAAAAATAAAGGGATGAAAAATCAAAATCAAAAAAAATTTTATAAGACACATGAGAAATAGAAAAAGAAATATCATTCAACAATAGGAGGACTCTCTAGAGATAAAGAATTAGGTTTTTCATCCTCAAACTTTATCACTTGAATGTATTCCTCAACATAAGGCACAATTTCTTCTTCAATCTCATAAACCTTCTCCTTGGCTAAATCAAACTCCCTAAACTCATCCTCACCATCAGAGTATAAGATACCAAACCTCCTTGAAGGAATCGAATTCCTCAGCAGAAGCGCGTGAATGCATGTGCCAATGAAATTCATTTTGAAAAACTTGAAAAACAAAGAAAATACATAGAATATGTATAGGATAAACATTAATTTTACAGCATGCTATTAGGGAAAGAAAAGAACTTACCCTTGAAGACTTTCTTCTTGGGAATCCTCTCCACGTTACGAACACTTCGTATTGTGAAATTCTCCCTCGAACTCAAATCTACTTCCAAGAACACAAACAACCATAAACAAGGACACCACCAGTCAAAAACCTTACTATTCTCCAGCAAGAATCGAGATGGTGGGATCTCACTTTTGGAATGGAAAAGTTTTTACATAGAACTTCTTTTCTGTTAAAACTTTGACAGAGAATTCTTTGATGTGATAGAGAAAAAAATGTAGAGAGCTTCTTCATCAAATCTCTATCCAAATTTTCTTAATGTGAGAGTGTGAAAGAATTGGTTGGAGGAGTTACAACTCCCCTCCCCAATACATAGAATAACTCCCTTGGAAGTTATTCTCATTTAATATATATATATATATATATATATAAATTAACAATTGATTACTTAATTAATAAATATCATCACATGAATCATATTCAAATAATATTCTCTCACATAACCTATAGTTTTAATTAGAATCTCATTCATATTAATTTTAGCCTATAGTTCTATATGAATCTCATTCATATAAATAATTTCTGAATCTTATTCAAATATTTATTTCTCTCATATAATCTATATTTTTAATATGAATCTCATTCATTTTAATTTTAACATATAGTTTTAATATGAATCTCATTCATACTAAATTTAACCTATAGTTATAATATGAATCTCATTCATATTATTTAATATTTGAATTTTATTCATGTAGGAATGTATCAGCAACAGCCAAAGCACAATGATCATTTAAGCACTCTAATTCATTAATTTTGGAAAAATATAAAGCATACTCTTGCAGAAAACAAGTGAGTTTCAAAACATACCTCTTGTAGAACTTCTTCAAAACTTGTTCTCCAGCTGTAGTCTTCTTCAAATCTTGTTGCAGACCACCTCAAGATCTTTCCCACTATTCTCTTGGTGCTCTAGATTGAGTCGTGGGACTCAAAATAAGCTTGAATCAAGGGATGAATGAGAAATGTTGTAGCAATCTTGTTGAAGAACCCTTTCTTCAACCCAAATTTTCTCTAAAATTCTCTCTTGATTGCATGCCCAAATTTTACTCCAAACTTTTCATTGTATTGCAGATCAACATGCAAGGGAGAAAGTTGCATTAGTTGCAGCTCATGCTTGAAGTAAGACAATGCAAAGAAAATGAATTTTGTGTGAACAAGTAAAAAGATGGATAATGGAAAATAAGGTTTTTCCATTTGTGTTTTGATTTTCTATTTTCCAATTTTATCAAAAAAAAAAAAACAAAACTTGATTTCTTAAAATCTATTTTGATTTAAAAACTGAAAATTTTAATTAATTTTTTAAATAAAACTTAATTAATTTAATATCAAATATTAAATTAATTTTTACACACATCCATCTTTATATATTTAAATCATATTTAAATATAAATTCTCCTATTCCGTTTAATTCTCAAATTAAACACGTAATTATATCTCATATAATTACTAGTTCCCTTAATTTCTAATTTAAACGTTTTAAATTAATTTATCACGCTATTCTAGAGCTAGTCCGTTACAAGCTAGTAGAGGGACCTCGCGGACCTACAGATCATGGGCTCCAACGATCCGAGATTAATTGGCTAAACTCATTAGACCAGATTAATCCTCATTCGTTAACTAATGGGTCACTCCACTAAAGCCCATAGTTGCACTCCCCTCACTA
This sequence comes from Benincasa hispida, assembly GCF_009727055.1. Classification (NCBI taxonomy): domain Eukaryota; kingdom Viridiplantae; phylum Streptophyta; class Magnoliopsida; order Cucurbitales; family Cucurbitaceae; genus Benincasa; species Benincasa hispida. Next base: position 60,119,296 of record NC_052350.1, on the reverse strand, counting down.
TAGGTATATTATGTCCACAAGCTTTAACCATAATCAGCAAGTCAACCCTTCACAGGTTGTTCGTAATAATGGTTGGGTCAAATATTTGTTTTACCCCCAAGATTACGTCTTATTCCTCAAGTTCCTATGGTTCTCTAATGAACAACTGGTTTGTGATCCAATCACTAAACCAAACTCTCTCAGCCTAGTGAGAGAATGGGGTCTCTTGTTCAAGACCTAGATTCAGTACTTGAAAGAACAACCTTTCTCCTATCCCTAAATCGGGTAGGCGTGAACTTACACCCTATGTCCCCAGTTATCTATTCGGCCTTACCCCTGAAATGGGAGTATTATTGATCTGGTGTTGTTGAGTCAACCCTCGCCTATGCAAATCTAAGGGCAATCTCGAATAAACAGGAGTTCATACTTAGCTTAGGATTAAGATCGAGTTACCTAGGTCATCTAGATGAAGTAGTCAGTCTTATATAGTAAATAACGTTATAAAGTAAGAGTGACTTATTTCTTAGTCCAATCTTATGCAAACTCATTGCATAGGACGCCTCCACTCCTCATGTCATAACATGTATGAATTAGGATCACATCGTATGTAGCACTTTACAACTCTTTGTAACAACTACAGAGTAGGCCGCATCCAATGGTGTTACCAAAATAAGGTACCCAATCTTATTCATGTACCATAGATCATTTTGACTATTTATTCGAACCTGATCCACTCCTATGTCTCCACATAAAGTTCAAGTACACATACAATAGTCATAGGTCTTAGTTTATTGGATTTAGACTCTCATACAATTTATGAAATCAATAATAAGTTTATGGAGGTTTATTGAGCCGACACTGTTGAGCCAACCCTCACCTATGAAAATTTAAGAATAATTCCAGATAAACAGGAGTTCATAGTTAGCCCAGGATTAAGGTCAAGTTAACTAGGTCATCGCTTTGAAATAGTCAGTCTTAAACAGTAAACAACGTTATAAAGTAAGAGTGACTAATTTCATGTTCCGATCTTGTACAAACTCTTTTGCACAAGGACAACTCCACTTTTCATATCTCAACATGAACGAATTAGTATCACTACGTTTGTAGCACTTTACAACTCTTTGTAACAACTACAAAGTATGCCATATCCAATAGTGTTACCAGAATAAGGTACCCAACCTTATTCATGTACCATAAATCATTTTGACTATTTACTCGAACCTGATCTACTCTTATGTCTCCACATAAAGTTCAAGTACTCATACAATAGTCATGGGTCTTAGTTTATTGGATTTAGACTCTCATACAATTTATGAAATCAATAATAAGTTTATTGATTATAGAAAATGTTTATCATTTAACAAACTGCGAGTTTTAGGACATAAAACCCAACAATACTCTCACTTGAACTAAAACTTCAGTAGATCAATATATACAAATATATATAATGTTGAGTTTACATGGAGAGAATAAAATGTACAAATACAATAAACTAGGGCATTACAATACCCATAATTCTCCCACTTGCCCTAGTGATACAAAACTCGTAGTCCTAGTCCTACTAGGTCTGTCTCTTATACACATCTAGATGTGTATAAGAGACAGCCCTGATGAGATGGTACTTCCGCTCGATATGCTTTTCCCTTTTATGGCTTCGTGGTTCCTTTGAATTTGCAACTGCTCCACTGTTGTCACAATAGAGAGTGACAGGTAGGTGCATATTAGGAACTACTTCCAGATCTGTCAGGAACTTTCAGTGCCATACTACTTTTACTATTTCATTTGCAGCTACATACTCAGCTTCCATTGTGAAGTCAGCAATACAACTTTGTTTGATGCTTCTCCACACAATTTCTCCTCTATTTAGAATGAATACTGACCCCGAAGTTGATTTCCTGGAATCAATATCAGTTTGAAAGTCAGAATCAGTGTATCCAGTAAGGATCAGATCCTTAGCACCATACACGAGCATATAATCTCTTGTTCTCCGAAAATGCTTAAGAATGTTTTTAACAGCAGCCCAATGATCATGACCAGAATTGGACTGAAATCTACTGACAATTCCTACGGCATAGCATATATCGGGACGAGTACACAACATTACATTCATTAAACTCCCTATTGTTAATGCATATAGAATTTGATTCATCTCCTCAAGCTCTTGAGGTGTCTTAGGACTCTATTCCTTAGACAGGTGAATTCCATGCCTGAAAGGTAAAAATCCTTTCTTGGAATTTTGCATTTTATACGTAGACAACATCTTGTCTGTATAAGATGCTTGAGATAATGCTAATGTTTTGTTCTTGCGATTCAACTATTTGGATTCCAAGAACATATTGTGCTTCTCCCAAATCTTTCATTTGAAATTGTGAAGCCATCCATCTCTTAACGTCATCTAGATATTCTACCTCATTCCTAATGAGTAGAATATCATCAACATACAACACCAGAAAAGTGACAGTTTTGTTAACGATTTTCTTGTATACACAAGGTTTGTCAACATTTTGTTCAAAGCCATAAGATTTTATCGCAGTGTCAAATCTCATATTCCATGATCTAGAAGCTTGTTTTAATCCATAAATGGATTGATTAAGTTTGCAAACCTTTTGCTCTTGACCCTGTTGTATAAACCCTTCTAGTTGAGACATATAGATACTCTCTTCAAGATAGCCATTCAGAAAAGCTGTCTTGATATCCATTTGCCATATTTCATAATCATAAAATTTGGCTATGGACAAGAGTATTCTAATAGACTTTATCATGGCAACTAGAGAGAAGGTTTCTTCAAAATCTACCCCCTCTCTTTGGGTAAACCCTTTTGCCACAAATCTAGCTTTGTAGATCTGTACCTTACCATCTTGGTCTCGTTTTCTCTTGTAGATCCATTTGCAATCGATGGGTTTTACCCCTTTGGGTTGATGTACAAGATCCTAGACAGAATTGAAATACATAGATTCCATTTCAAGGTCCATGGCTTTAATCTATTGGTCTTTGTCCACATCGTTCATTACTTGATTAAAAAACAATGGATCCTCTAAACCATCATCTGGTATGATGAATTGTGTTTCAATTAAACCCATGTACCAGTCAGGCTGTTGCACAACTCTCCCACTACGACAAGGCATTCTCAACTCTTGAGAAGGATGTGAAGTCTCAGTTTCATCAACAACTCTTATTGATGGACCTACTCTATCAACAACTCTTGTTGAAGAACCTGCTCTATCAATAACTCTTGTTGATACGTTTGTCATTTCTCTGGACATTTCTTCTATCACTAGCTTACTGCGAGGTTGATGATTCTTTATATAGTCTTCCTCTAGAATGGTTGTATTTGTGGATACAAATACTTTATCTTCTTGAGGATCATAAAAGAGACCACCTTTTGTTTCTTTTGGGTGGCCTATAAATAGGCATACTTTTGAACAGTGTTCCAACTTTTTAGGATTTTGCACCAACACATGTGCTGGACAACCCCAAATCTTGAAGTGATATAAATTTCCTTTACGTCCTCTCCAGAGCTCGTAAGGTGTTTCAGAAACACTTTTCGAGGGAACCATGTTTAAAATATATACCACAGTCTCAACTGTGTATCTCCAAAAAGAATTTGGTAACTAAGCGTAACTCATCATGGAACGAACCATGTCCAACAAGGTTTTGTTTCACCTTTCTGCCACACCGTTCTGCTAAGGTGTGTCAGGAGTTGTGAGTTGAGATTTAATTCCATGTTCTATCAAATAGTTTAGGAATTCTACGTCCATATACTCATCACCTCGATCCGATCGAAGTGTTTTAATCTTTTTACCTAATTTGTTTTCAACCTCAACCTTATACTCTTTAAACTTTTCAAAAGTTTCAGACTATTGGTGCATTAGATAAACATGCCCATACCTGGAATAATCATCTATAAAACTGATGAAATATTCATACCATCCTCTCGCTCTAACATTTAGAAGCCCACAAAGGTCTGAGTGAATCAGCTCTAGAGGTTCTTTGGCTCTAAGACATTTTCCAGAAAAAGATCTTTTTGTCATTTTACCCTCGAGACGAGACTCGCAAGGTGGTAACGAACTGTCTTCCAACTTATTTAGATGACCGCTCTTGACCAATCTCTTAATCCTATTGAGATTTATGTGACCCAGTCTCAAGCTCCAAAGATAGGAATTTGGAGAAATCTTTCTTTTCTTATGAGTCCCAGCAATTTTAAACATCTCTATGTTCAATACGGCTTTGACCTCAGTTGGTTTTAACATGTACAAGTTATTTTCTAATTTTGCAAAGCAAATCTATTTATTTCCTATATTGATGAATACTTCATCATTTTCAAAATAAACTTTATAATTTTGTTCTAGAAAACAAGAGATAGAAATTAGATTCCTTTTCATAGAAGGAATATAATATACATTTTCCAAATAAATGTACTTATCTCCTAAAAATAACTTCATATCTCTCACTGCTTTGGCTTAAACAATCTCCCTGGTTCCTACCTTAAAGATTGTTTCACCTTCTGTCAACTGTCTCCAGGAACTTGTTTCCTGTGAGATAGTACAAACATGATTAACGGCACCTGAATCAATTATCCAGATTTTATCGTTTTCCACTAAACATGCTTTGATAATAAGTAAATCATATTTATCTTGTTGTTCAAATTCTACACTTTCACCTATATAATTCATAATTTCAGATGAGTTGGGAGATAGAGGACAATCCTCTGTTAAAACTCTTTTGGTGTAATCAACCGCTAGTAATTTGTTTATTGATTTGATTTACTGTTATTTAAATCGAAAGTGAGTTTTCTAGAAGAATTCGACATGCTGATAAAATTCAAACAAATTCTAATTAGCAAATTATAACTAAATTCAAAATCAAGTTTTAGCAAAAAGTAATAATATAGCCATAACCATTATTTATTTGTTGCGATACTTTAGTGAGTCAGAATATGTGCTACCGAGGGGCAATCATATACTCCTTCACTAAAACAAACAATTTTGACCAAACACTATCCCTGGAATAACTCTTATTCCTATTGTCTCCAGAATAACTCTTATTCCTATAGTCGTTTAGTTATCGTTTTCGGTCAAGATCTTTACTAACAACTTAGTAATTTTTGTAAGTGTGACCTGCTATTTTCAGATCTTATAGGACGGTATGAACTTGCCTTCAAAGTAGAAGACAATATCCAAGATGGAACTATAAGACCCTATTCATTTTACTGAAGTCTGGGTTGTTCCGAATCCTATGTTACAACCCTCCGAGGGGATAACCGTCGCTAAACGACTAGCAAAGGGTCGCCTAAAGCAAACCAGCAGGCGCAATATAGGAATCTCACGGTTCAGACTAATGAAGGAGACCGTAGGATATATTGACACATATCCTTCACCCACTTACTATGAACTACTTCCTTCGTTTACCTTGATATTGACTCATACAAAACACTTTCCAAATGGAGGTCACTCCTAGGGTGATACGAAGCGTCATATGAATCTCACGGTGTAAACTATGTGGAGACATGACAGTTGAAATCTATATATCATATAATAGACTTATGTTTGAACAACTTCCCCTTATTCACCAAAATCTAGATTTAAGCTAAAAAATACTTTCCAAATGGAGATCACTCCCAAGGTGACACAAAGTACCGCTTAAATTTGGATTATGAACTCTTAAAGACGTGAGAGCTAAAAAAACGTACTGTATATGTTATTAATCTCCCACTGAAGTTTTCTGATAACTCTATCATATAGAAGTTATTAAACTGCCACTGAAGTGTTCTATTGGGTAGATGTATACTTAGGTTCTTTTCGGCTAATAAAACAACCCTAAGTCTATGTGGTTTATCCAAGTATCACTCTTATAATTGGATTTTAACCTACCATGTCTAGGTGATAAACCATTTTATTACCTCACATCACTCACGTATGCTCATAAAACCGTTACCAATGCTCAATAATTCGGCCAATCCCCAAGTAGAAGGTGTTCCGTAAACCGTCAACTTAAGTACCCCCACCCTTAGACAGGATTATATACCGGTTGAGTTTGTAACCTAGGTTTTATAAGTTTTAACTATTAAAACAGGTGGTTAACCTACATGAGCATGCAGCTGTTGTTTATAGACTTTAAATGTCTAAACCAATTTTATAACAACTTATAAAACTTTAGACATGCTAAACATTCATAACATACATAAGGCATTCAATATTTAATATAACACTTATATTAAATACAAGAAACCCTAACATGCATATTATATATTATAACTAATTATAACATACTTTCAATGCATGTAACTGAAGGAGATCGATCACGAGGATTTCTATGAGCAGCGGAATAGATCATTCCAAATTACAATCATGTATGAACATTACAAATTACATTCATAAAACGAAACAAATGGTTATGCATTCATTATAGAAATTATAGCATGAAAATACAACTGAACAAGGAGAAACTCTATGCATGTTGGTAGACTCATCTCCACGCTCCTTGCTCACGAACGCTCAAACACAGCAACCTCGAACGCTCGAACAACACGACCACTACATAGCACGAACACCGCACACTGGCACGCCACGATCGCATCGGTCACGAACACTCCAGTAAGAACACGAACGGCCTCCACAGAACCTTGACGGTATCGAGTTGAGTATGACACCACCAAGAAGGCTACCTTGGTTTCTCGATGTGAGAATCCAGAGGGTGGGCTCTGTGTGGACTTGGTATGAGGCAGAAGAATGGAGGAATCAACAATCGTGTAAACGATTGGACAAGTGGGAGACGGTTAAACCTATCGTATAGGTCGATGCCCAATCGTTTAGCAAAAGCTAAGCGATCGTCTAGCAAAAGCTATGCGATCGTTTAGCTCATCACTTAGTTCCGTGTCTATCGCTTATAAAACACTACACGATCGTCTAGCTCACTCAAGCTGTCGTTTAGTACATCCTATTTACTTGACAACTTCTTTTTCGAGAGATAATTCACCAATTCAACATTAGCAAAAACTTTCTAAAATTAGAAAAACCATTTTCCTTTTATCTCACGGTTACCATGAACCACCAATAACCTCTCACTTAATTGGTTATTAGAGAAAAAGAATTAATATTATTATAAATATAAATGATAATCAACTTATCATACTATATTTATAATCTATAGTTTTAATATTTCATCTCATATAACATATAAACCATAGTTCTTTTTCTATTCCATGGTACTTAATGTAAATCTCATTTACATTAATCCTCCATTAGTTGTATCTCATACATCATACCGATTATATCATATAATCAAATTACCTCTTGTCAATTTGAACATTTCAATTCCACATCAAGAACTGATCCTCAACTGAATCCATTGAGTTACCAAGGGGACCTTATGGACCTGTAGCTCGAAGCTCCAACAGTACATGAATAACTGACTAAATCTTTAGTCATGGGATCCACCATCTGTTAACTACCAAGCACTCCACTAAAGATCGACAGTGAACTCTCCTTACCACAGATATATTATATGTCCATTTTAACCAATCAGAAGTACGGCAACCCTTCACAGATCACTCATATGTACAGCTCGGCCAATAACCGTTATGTCCCTGTAGTTACCTCTAACTCCTTAAGTACCACTGATCTCTCTAATGAACATAAGTCATAGTTCTACTATGACTAAGTCCTCTCTTCCAAAGAGAAACTGTGGCCACTATGTTCAAGCCCCGGAATCAGCCCTTAAGGGAGCAATCTCTCTACTTATCCCTACTTTGGGAAAGGAGTGAATTCCATCTTGTGAATTGAGTTCCCAGCTCCTAAATCAGACAAGTCTTTAAAAAGGTAGGCATGTTAAGTTGGAAATCTGGCCACTCTCACCCGTACTAATCAAAGGACCGCCCTCAAAGGCAAGAGTTCCCAAAACACTCAGGATTGAGGTCGTGTCACCTATGGTTGTTTAGGTGAAATGTAAGTCTCTAGTATCAATGGCGTTATATACAGAGTCTAGTCATCTCGTGGTCCGGGTCTTATACAAACTCTTTGTATAGGACACTCTCGTTCGCACGTCTCCATATGAATGGTCAGATCTACCATCTGTAGTAGTTTACAACACTTGCAACCTCTACAAAACGGGTCATATTCGTAGTGTCACCAGGATCAGGTATCCCACCTTAATTCTTATACTACAAACTATTTAGGTTATCACTTAGGCAATGTCCACTTGTATATTACATATACATGCTTAAGTTCACATAAGATAACCAAGGAGCTTTGTTTATAAGATATGAGTAAATGTCAAAATGAAATAACATTTATTTTATTCATCAAACAATGTGTCTCTTTATAAACAACGAGACTCCGGAAGAATTAGGACACCAATCCCAACAGTAACATGCTTCCTATGGTGGGATTTTAAATATAAATGGCATACTGTATGCACATCTAAGATTTATTTAATTATAACATACATCAAATGCATAAATAATTAAAACACAGACTGATATGGTTTTAGTTTTGGCATAAACAAGTAAATAAAAGCCTAACTATTACAAACAGCTTCAAAACCATCTTTGAACCGCTCCAAACCGAACCCAAACATCTTGAACGAACTAGATGAGTCTGAACCGGACCAGCCAAAAACACTTTGAGGCTAAACCGGATTAGACCTTGAGAAAATCGGTCGAACCGGCTGCTCTCGGTCCAACCTCAAAGTCTTGCTAAGGCCGATCGTGTAGCGCTGAAGGCAATTGTCTAGCTCCATCGTCTTGTGTTATGAAGGGGTACATGATTGCTTAGTGTTTGTCGCAACTAAACGATCACTTATTTTTATCGCATAGACCTACACAATCGCTTAGTGTCTGCCGAAGCTAAACGATCGCTTAGCTCTATCGTATAGAACTACACGATCGCTTAACTCCATCGCCTAGCTATCGCTTAGTTCTATCGTATAGAACTGCACGATCGCTTAACATCATCGCCTAGCGTTTCATGTCATCATTTAGTGTTCGCCATAGCTAAACGATCGCTTAGTTCTATCATATAGAAAATCATCGCGTCGCTTAGCACTTCGTCTACACGATCGCTTAGCTCTGCATCGAATCGATCCCTCAGTGCTATCATGTAGCACTTCATCGCATCGCTTAACGCATGTTACAGCTAAATGATCATGTAGTGCCATCATTTAGCAAATTCAACGTATCGTTTAGTTTCCACGCCAAAGCTAAACGATCGCTTAGTGCTATCATCTAGTAAATTGAACGCATCGTTTAGCTCCCGCAGGTACACGATCACTTAGCGTTTAACATCACAACGACCAGCACCCATTGGTATACGATCATCTAGCTTTTCTTCAAATTGTGTAATGCTTGGGACTAGACGATCGCTTAGCAACTGGAACCTCAACAACGATTGTGAGCAGAAGCTGAAAACTGGAACAGCAGCTCGGCCTTCTTCACTTGTTTCTTCAATTACAACTTAATTTCAACTTCAGTGACTCCAAATAAATTACAGACTCTTGCTAACACATAAAAGCTCATAAAAAAAGATCCAATTATAAATTTAAAGGAGAAATTAAAAAGAATTAAAATGTCAAAACTCAGAAAACCATATCAGTGCATCAGTTTCATATTGCTCATATAAAACACCCATAAAACCAAAATTAAACCGAATTGAATGTTTATATGATGCTCTGATACCAATTGTAGGAATGTATCAGCAACAACAGAAGCACAAGAATCATTTAAACACTCTAATTCATTAATTTTGGTAAAATATAAAGCATGTTCTTGCAGAAAACAAATGAGTTTCAAGACATACCTCTTGTAGAATTTCTTCAAAGCTTGTTCTCCAGCTGCAATCTTCTCCAAATCTTGTTGCAGACCACCTCAAGATTTTCCCCACTATTCTCTTTATGCTCTAGATTGGGTTATGGGACTCAAAACAAGCTTGATTCAAGGGATGAAGGAGAAATGCTCACTGCAGCAATCTTGTTGAAGAACCTTTTCTTCAACCCAAATTTTCTTTAAAATTCTCTCTTGATTGCATGCCCGAATTTTACTCCAAACTCTTCATTATATTACAAATCAACATGCAAGGGAGAGAGTTGCATGAGTTGCAACTCATGCTTGGAGTAAGACAAGGCAAAGAAGATGGCTTTTGTGTGAGTAAGTAAAAAGATGGATAATGGAAAACAAGGTTTTTCTATTTGTGTTTTGATTTTCTATTTTCCAATTTTATCAAAAATCAAAACTTGATTTCTTAAAATCTATTTTGATTTCAAAACTAAAAAACTTAATTAATTTCATAAATTAATTTTTTAAATAAAACTTGATTAATTTAATATCAAATATTAAATTAATTTTTACATACATCCATCTTTATATATTTAAATCATATTTAAATATAAATTCTCTTATTCCGTTTAATTCTCAAATTAAACACGTAATTATATCTCATATAATTACTAATTCCCTTAATTTCTAATTTGAACTTTTCAAATTAACTTATCACGCTATTCTAGAGCTAGTCCGTTACGAGTTAGTAGGGGGACCTCGCAGACCTACAGATCATAGGCTCCAACAATCCAAGATTAATTGGCTAAACTCATTAGATCAGATTAATCCTCATTCGTTTACTAATGGGTCACTCTACTAAAACCCATAGTTGCACTCCCCTCACTGTATATATATTATGTCCACATGATTTAACCATAATCAGCAAGTCGACCCTTCACAGGTTGTTCGTAATAACGGTTGGGTGAAATATCTATTTTACCCCCAAGATTACGTTTTATTCCTCAAGTTCCTACTGATCCTCTAATGAACAACTGGTTTGTGATCCAGTCACTAAACCAAACTCTCTCAGCCTAGTGAGAGAGTGGGACCCCTTGTTCAAGACCTAGATTCAGTACTTGAGAGAACAATCTTTCTCCTATCCCTAAATCGGGTAGGCGTGAACTTCATCTTGCACCCTATGTCCCCAGCTATCTATTGGTCTTACCCCTGAAATGGGAGTCTTATTGAGTCGGCACTGTTGAGCCAACCCCCACCTATGCAAATCTAAGGGTAATCTCGAATAAAAAGGAGTTCATAGTTAGCTCAAGATTAAGAGCGAGTTACCTAGGTCATCTAGGTGAAATAGTCAGTCTTATACAGTAAACAACGTTATAAAGTAAGAGTGACTTATTTCTTGGTACAATCTTATGCAAACTCATTGTATAGGGCACCCCACTCCTCATGTCATAACATGTATGAATTAGGATCACATCGTATGTAGCACTTTACAACTCTTTGTAACAACTACAGAGTAGGCTGCATCCAATGGTGTTACCAGAATAAGATACCCAACCTTATTCATGTACCATAGATCATTTTGACTATTTACTCGAACTTGATCCACTCTTATATCTCCACATAAAGTTCAAGTACTTATACAATAGTCATGGGTCTTAGTTTATTGGATTTAGACTCTCATACAATTTATGAAATCAATAATAAGTTTATTGATTATAGAAAATGTTTATCATTTTACAAATTGCGAGTTTTAGGACATAAAACCCAGCAATTCAAATAGATTATTCTCTCATATTTTAAAATATAATTTTAAATCTCATTCAAAATTAACTTTATATCATAATGTATCTATATACATTATATTAATTTTACTTTATACAATTAACTTCCTTATATAATTTACACAATTCAAATTAATCTAAAATTATATTATTCTTGCTTTACCTTTAGTGAGCTAGCAGGTGACCTAATGGACCTACAGATTATAAGCTTCAATGATACGAGATTAATTAATTAAACTCTTTAATTAAATTAATCAACATTTATTAACTGCAGGTCATTCCACTAAAGACTCACAGCTACATTCTTCGCACTATAGATATATTTCTACATCCACGGATATAACCAAACAATAATAAGGCAACCTTTCACGAATCACTCATAATTAAAGTTGGGTCAAATTATCATTTTACCCTTGTAATTACATCTAACTCCTTAAGTCCCACTGATTCTCTACTAAACAACCTGTTCCATAAACAAAACCTACTAGAGCCAGTGAGAGGAAGGGGTCTCATTGTTCAAAACCCAGAGTTAGCACTTAAGAAAGCAATTCATCTAGTTACCCAAAGGCGGAAGGGAATGAATTTCATCTTGTGCAGCTATGTTTCTAGCTCCCTACTCGGAAAAATCTCCAAAATGGTAGGCCTATTAAGTCAGCGCGTTGGGCCACTCTCACCTATACAAATCAAATGACTACCTTCATAGACAAGAGTTCATAACCCACTCAAGATTAAGATCAAGTTACTTGTGGTCATCCTATGAAAAATATTAATCTCTTCACTCAATGATGTTATAAAAAGAGATTAATCATTTCGTTGTTTGGTCTTATACAATCTCTTTGTACAGAATACCTCCATTCGCATGTTTCCACATGAACGATTAGAATCAAATCGTTTGTAACACTTTGCAACTCTTATAACAATTACAAAGTAGGTTGTATCGGTAATATCACTAAGATAAAACACCCAACCTTATCTATATACTTTTAAATTACTACTTGAACATGATCCACTTATATGTCTTCCACATACTGTTCAAGTTTCATAAAATAACCTTGGATCTTTCTTTAACAGATAATTGCATATATAAGTAATCAACCATTATTTCAAATAACAAATTAACTACGAGGCTTTGGGCATATATCCCAACACTCTCTACCTCAGTGGCATCAGAAACATCATCCTCACTCAAGGTTCTAAGTGTATCAACTATCAAACTAAGTTGTTTATATTAATAATATGGTTTAGAGCAGCCTCAATATCTACCACTTGAGGTTCAAGCCTATCCAACCTTTCTAACTCCTCTCTACAAAACCTCTTTACTCTAGACTCTAAGACAAACTTTCTAAGTTAGTCTTCTAAAGAAAGTTTCTCCTCTATTGGGATTGGACTATAGCTTACATAATCATGGGAAGGGTAGCTCAATGGGTAAGGGTTTAGGATTAAAGGATGGTGGTGGTGGTGTTGGACCTAAGTTAGGTTGGGATAACCCATAATGACACAAGTAATTATAAGTCATATCATGCAAACATCAAATAAATCAACGAAAAAATGACTCAAAAAACAAAAATCAAACAAAATGCAGAAACAAGAAAATAAAGGAAAAAAATTAATTTCCATCTTTAATTAAGATTAGTCAAATCTCATAAATATTAAAAGAAATAAAAGGTTAATTTTCTAGCAACAACACCAAAAACTTGATGAGAGTGTAATCACACATGTCAAATTAAAATATAGTTAAAACAGTATTGACCAAGTATTATCCTCAGGGAATCAGTTTGATAATCTTTTAGCTATTTTAGAGATCATTCCAATTTTATTTAGGGGACCAACTTGTGATGAAAGTAAATTAAACTAATCTAAGCAAATAAAGTGATCAAGAATGGAGATTTTCAACAAAGAGACGTTCTAGGGAATACATTTCATCAATGGAATTACTAGACACGATTGTTTTAACTCTTCAACCAGATAAGAGAACACCTAGATCTAGAAGTCTTTGATCTGAATTGTCCCTTTTGAAAACAATCGTTTCTTTCACTTAATTACTAATTACTAATAACTTGAAACTAGACAATTAAGTAAAGGCTTAAAACTCTTCATCAACAATCTCTATCATTATTCCATTAACTTTACCGTTACTGTTTATAGAGAATGATGGTTTTACAGTATGAGGATTATGAACGGTCACATTTTCTATTATGGTTATCTTTATCTTTACCATTATTGTTTGACCCTAATGGTAACAGGAATAATAAATGCGTCAGATTTACAATTTTAAGTAAATGTGATTAAAAGCAATCTAATAACATTTGTGATTGTGACCCATTACGATTGATATATCAATCAAATTTCATTACGATTACACCAATTTTGATTATGGATCGGTAAACATGGCTTTAGTGATATCTCAAAATCATTATGGGAGTTTAGCTATCCAGACCAAATTCTCCAAAAAAAAAAAAAAAATTACCCCTAATCATTTGGGCCTATTGATGCTGGGCTGACAGGCCACGAGGTTGGGCCCAATATATATTTTGTTTTTGTTTTAAATTAATTGAGCAGCCGTCTCTCTTGTTGCCATTTGTGCACGAGGTCCGTCGCATCGCAACGCAGCTTCTCAAGGTGCTCGTTGAAACAACCAATTTTCCATCTTGTTGACCTAATTTCTCTCAATTTCTGGTACTTTTCCACTTACAATTCCCTTTGATACTGCCATCAATTTTTCTTTCTATGTCGCCGACGCCATTTGTTTGGTCCTGTGTTCGTCTAGGGCTGTGGAATTTCATTGCTTTTTCTACTTCTTAATAAATTAGTTACTTTGATGAATTTCCATTGCATGCTTTTGAGGAAAATTGTTAACTTCTGATTCCTCCTTCATGGTAGTTTCGATTTTACTTCCGGCTCTCTGTGCGATCATTTATGATCATGGGTTTGTACATCTCGTTGTAGCCAATTAATCTTGAAGAGAATTTGTTGTGGAAGAATTGGACGGGGAACGTATATTTCCCTCCTCATCTTCCTTATTCTTAACTGTTGAAGCTCTTCCTTTTCTTGTTGTTGGCTGTTTTTTGTATGCCCGTTGTAGATTCGCTCAATTTTTCTATAAAAGTATGGTTTCGTTAAGGGGGAAATAGGGATATTAAGGATCCACGACCAGATTGCCCAAAGACCCCCAACACTACAACCCTTCTGCTTTCGGAGGTTATTTTCTTGACAAAACCTTCAAACCTTCAGGTTTATTGAATAAAGCTAGAATCGTGCTGAATGTTAACTAAAAGCAACCGCATAATGAAATAAACAAAAAATACAATCTTTTTAACCAACTTCAATATTGTGCTTGCTTGAGATTCTGTTATATGCATCTGTTTTACTAGCAACTTGCAAGTGCTACAATTTTGGTGTTCCTGGGATGTAACAACCATGGGTTGTCCGTTTGGCCATTTTGGTCAACTCATGATGAATATTTTAAAAACCATTGATAAAATTGATCGTTTTTTTATTTTTCATGTTTGCAGTTTTCACAAAGTGCTATTTAGAAATGACACAGAAGTGGATTTGACATATTCTTCTCACTCAGGGTGTGTTTGGAGTACATTTTCAAGAGTTTAATTTAAAAAATAAGTCATTTTGGAAAGAAATTAGAGTGTTTGACAACCACTCAAAATAGCTTTTCAAGTTTATTTTATTCAGTTTTTATCAAAAGTGTTTATATAAAAATTAGTTTTTTGAAAAACACTTTTTTCTCAAATCAATCCAAACGGACATTTAATTGTTTTCATTTTTACTTTAGAACTTTCTAACCTGTTATTCTTGTGCTTCAAATTTCAATTTGTAATTGTAATAACCGTATGATATAATTATAGGCAATACAAAATGGATTATCGGGGTTACAGTAGTAGACTGGAAACAAACAACTCAAATAAAGGCTATGCTCAGGAGCAGGTATGAATGAGTGATCATGTCAAACTGGAAACACTCAATATATGTCTATCTAAACTTCTGACTTATGAATTCTACTTCCCATTTTAAAATAATAGTAATAATAAAATAATAGGAAGTATGGTTTTGTGATATTTAATGTTTCACATATTTCTGTCTTTGGTGGGAATATTAGGGATCTCTTGCTGATGACTTTATAGATGATTTTCGCTTGCCCATCAACCATAAACCAACAGAAAATGTTGATCTTGATAATGTGGAACAAGCATCATTGGACACACAATTAACTTCATCAAATGTGGGATATAGGCTTCTCCAGAAGATGGGCTGGAAAGGGAAGGGACTAGGGAAGGATGAGCAAGGTATTGTGTTTTTCTGGATATGAAACCCTGCTCTGCTCATTCATTGTGCAATCTGACTTTTAGTGTATTATTTTCTATAGTTTTGCTCATGAACCTTAGATTCTCTAAGTATTTAGTGGTCTTCTCTTTGCTTTCCCTCAAAGACCTTGCATGCAAATGTCATCCGTTTGCTTTATATTTCACTCTGGATGCAAGTAGGACTCATTTGGTAGTGCTACCTGATATGGCAGAAATATATCCCTAATTTAGGTGCTTTTTAGAAGTAGAAATTTTGAACTTAAATAGGAATATAAAAAGAAAAAGTCCTCTTATGGTTTCAAAAATCTTCTCGGTTATTCTTCTTTCAAATATAGTTCTCTGAATGTACATCCAAAATTAATCCTTAATTGGTACTTGTTGGTCTAGCGTTTTGAAAATAATAGGAACTTTTGATGGTGTAGGAATTATTGAGCCAATAAAATCTGGAATGAGAGATCCCAAACTAGGAATTGGAAAACAAGAAGAAGATGATTTTTTCACTGCAGAAGAAAATATCCAGCGGAAAAAGCTTGATGTTGAGGTGGAAGAGACAGAAGAACATGCCAAAAAGCGGGAGGTATGTCATTTTTATCATACAGTTGGGAAAAATGAATAATTATTAGCTAAGGCTTTGAGGTTGATGCTTTCCTCTTTCTGAAACTCATATCAAATAGCAGAAGGCAGCATATAGCATATATGCCTGTCTTTTAGCGGGAATGGTATATCATAGGGGACCATCAACTTTGGAAGGTCTTCAGATTTTCCTGCAGTTTTTATTACCTGGTGGCTTCTACTGCCTGCTTCGTGCACATTATGAAAATCCAGGTTTTAGCAGAACGTGAGGAGAAGATTCAAACTGAGGTCAAAGAAATACGCAAGGTTTTCTATTGTGATCTTTGCAACAAACAGTACAAATTGGCAATGGAATTTGAAGCTCATCTCAGCTCATATGATCATAATCATAGAAAGGTAGGAAATAGTTCTCTTAAGTAGTCGCTGTAGCAAAATCATCGTTCTCCTTTCTTTCGTTGGATGTCCTTTGAAGTTCCATTGAATCTAAAGCATTGTTGGATGAGATTGCAGCGTTTTAAAGAAATGAGAGAAATGCATGGATCAAGCAGCCGAGATGACAGAAACAAACGGGAACAGCAACGTGAAGAGAGAGAGATGGCAAAATTTGCTCAAATGTATCTCTTTTTTCCCTCACTTTTCTTTTTTCAAAAAGATCTTTTTTTATTCCCATTTTCAGTTTCTCTTTATATTTTCATTTTGTGTGATTTTGTTATATGTTCTTTCATGTTAAAATAGTGCGGATGCCCGTAAGAAGCAGCTGCAGATGCTGGAACAACAAGAAACAGCAGCCGAGGCTCCTGTTTCTACTGAACTTAGAAATGCTACATCACTTGCTGATCAGGATCAGCGGAAAACATTAAAATTTGGTTTCTCTTCTAAAGGTGGCACCTCGAAGGTAAAGCTAAAGCCATAATGAAATTACAATGTGACAAACAATGATACCATTAGACCTAAACTAAGAAGATTCTGCTTGACACGATCTGGCATTCTTTGTTTATAACATCTTTTCGTAATCAATTCTGAATTTTCTTTTTTCTCTTCCTTTTCTTTTTATAATTACGATTGATTCTGAAATTAATTGGGGCTTGATTGCTCATTCTAAAGGTGCCACCCATCTACATGATGAGTAATGATAATGAAGTATCTGGTACATCTTTTGGAGTGTTTAGGATTCAATAAGTAACCAGTTAGCAGAATATCCAGTTCCCATCGGAGCAAAGCAGCTCAAATGTTCCATGTTTGGAACTAATCAAGCATTGCTCATGCTTTCTTCTTTCTTCTTGGGATAGAATTTGTCTTCTTCATGGTACTAGCAATAGGAATTGAAAACTCCTATCTAATTTATTCCGGACTTGTGTTATTGCAGAACATTTTTGGTGGAGCCACAAAGAAACCAAAAGTAGCACCCGTAGCTTCAGTTTTCAGGAATGATAGCGATGACGAATAGCAAAACAGTTCCCAAGTTGCATCTTGTATCAGCATTTTGAGGGTTGTATCTTCAAGGAACATCTTCTCGCCCTTAAGTTGAGTTCATGTAATCTCATGCCAATAGATAGTCTTGTTTAAACTTGTTACTCACTATTAGACTGTTAATTCATGTATCAGCTACAAGTTTGGTGTCAATCTTGTTTTCAAGCCAATTTAGTCTGATGAAGAGATATCCATACAAGTATCATACTCCAGACAATATCCTTAGACAAACTTGTAGTTCTGATGCGTTCTGTTATTATAACTAGATCTTGCAAATGAGACTGGATAATATTGTAATCTTAAACCATTGTCGAAGTTTGTTATGTCACAAGTCTTGAGAATATGTATTTATACTGGCATGGATTGATTACTATTCAATTATCTTATTCAAATTATTCATAAAATTAATGGCAGCCACTTTGTTTTTTACACAACTTTATATGTGTGTGTGTGTGTGAATATTCTTATTTAGATTAAACACAAATTATTTGTAAGTTTACAATGCCTGTTTAAGGGTTTGGATATTTACATGTTTTCTTCATGATAATTGATATTAGTTTAAACCACCCCAACTTACAAAATAATTTTCAGTGAGTTTAGAGTTTAAATGAAGGTTGAAATATCTTTTTGGTCTGAAGGTAATGTCTATATTTAAAAATTAATAATAATCCAGAAAAAAACTACCTTGAAGCCAAATTTTGATTGAAATTCATGAACCATGAATTGTTCAATGTTTAACATGTGCATTAATCAAATAGTAGCGAGAAATTAAATTAAGGTCAATATCGCAAAGAAAGAAATCAATACTAATGCTCTGTGTTTGTTTTGGAGAAAAAATTATGAGACCGTGTCTCACGTCCTATTGACTTGCAAGATGGCCAAGTTTATCTGGCTTAAGTACATCCCTAACATGTAGCGCCTCTTTGTGGTGTATAGGTCTGATTGGCATCCTTCAGAGCTCTGGGGTGGATGGTTGAAAAGCTTGTTCTGCGACCCAGCTTGAAGGAAAGCGAGTCAAGTCAATGGTGCCTCTCGCCTGAACGAGTGGAAGTTGAATGCTGATGTATCTTGGAACAAAGATAAGAGAAGTGACAGCGTGAGGTGGTCTTTCCAAGGATTGGTCTATCAAATTTTTAGAAGCTCAAACTATCATCGAGGGTTAATTTTCCTCTCTTCTTTTCCCCTCCCTTGTTCTGGTGGTTGAATCGGATGTTAGGGAGATGGTTAATATGGTCAATAACTGCTTAGGTTAAGAATGCAATTGATGAATTTTATGCGTTAGCAAGCCAGATGTTTCCTTTTCGTTTTACCTGCATGCTTGTAATAAGGTTGCTTACTGTGTAGCCCGCTTTGCTATTGGTTTTGATAATCATGTGGATTTTTTTTATTCTTCCAAAAATGATGGTCGTAGTTAGGCTACGAATTTGCCGAGTTGGGTATTGGATGAAAATAATGTTGACTTGGTGTTTCCCTTGCCTCCTTGATTGGCATTTATGAATTACCTTTTCAAAAAAAAAATCAATTTCTTTTCAACTCATCCAACTTTTTCTCCTTCTAACTTTTTAAAATTGAAATTAAACGGTCGAAAACATAAAGAAATCTTAAAAATTTCAAACCCTCTAGCCTTTATACATGTTTATTCATCTATTTTCTCGTCAACTTCATCACGCGGTTGATTCTGCTCTTTCTTTTGTGTTCTACATAATCTTATTTGTATTAGAGTTTTTCTTTATATTTCCTCCCATCAAAGAATCACCCTCTTCTTCCTCTTTCACTTGTGTTGTGCTAGATGATTAATCCAAATACTCCAATGCAATGGTTGATGAATCGTAAAAATTGCAAAGTTGAATTCTACATCATGTTAATTGACGAGGCTTAATCATCTGCTTTGCATCTTCTTGCTTTTAGGGCCCAATGAAAGATGAGTTTTTTTTTTTTCCTTCTTTCTTTTCTTTATGGTATGCTGCCCCGCGAGCAAGGACCAAGAGAACATAAATAAACCTAATATAATGAATATCCTTTGCATGTCATCTTCTCATCTTTCTATTTATAAATTGTAACTCATTTTGACGTTTTTAATTTCCCATAGAATCTCCCGGGCTTTTCTAGCCACTCTTGTTTTGTTTTCTTTATCTTCTTTGTCTAAAAATGGTTTTCTTTCTTACTCCCATAAAGCTTCCTTTCTGGAATCTTAGCTCTTTTCTTACTTATTTATTAAGACTACTATCACTTTAGAATTATAAACCAAGCCTATTGATAAAAATCATAACATATCAAGGTCGTATCCCTAGAACAAAAAGGTTCGTCATACAATTTCAACGATTATAAAAATAAAGGAGTATATTCCTCTCCTTTAGTGTCTTTCCACTTCTGTTGTATGAGAACAAATACTTACCCCAATTCTTTTGAATTCTGGCCTGATTTATCCCCACTAACCAATTAAGGTATTCTTCTATTATACATTCTCACATGTCAACTCTGTTTGTTCCATCTTAAACTTAACTCTTCCTCTAGAACCAAATGAACCAATGACAAGAACCAAATGAACCAAAGTCAAAAGTATAGGCACAAATAGTATTTAAATGTTTTTTTTTTCAACAATTGCACTACATAGCTAGGTTTGATCAAACTTGTTCTTGGTCGACATTCGTCTTGACATTGCCCGTATGTTCTTCTTGGTCAACATTCCTTGGCATGTTCAAGCTAGGTCTAAGGACGTTTTCTCTAGTAGAGTTAAGTGTTGTAGCTCAATTCTTTTTCTTTTTTTTTTCTTTGACAATATGTGTGGTAGGGGAATCAAATCTCTAACTTTGAAGTTGATAGTACAAGCACTATGTCACTTGAGTTATACTCATTTTGGCCACTTTATATTAAATTTCTTCCAACTTAAAAAGAGATATATTAAAAGCACACATATTTTATATTTTATGTATAAAATCTTAATACTTTCTAGATGTATAAAGTGTTAACAAACTTTTTCCTATTTTCTTTCATTATTTAAATATCTACTATTATTTACAAACTCTCAACTCTTCTTTTCAAAATTTTAAATAGTTGATATTTATAATCATGATCTATATCTGGGACCTTTAATATTAATATTGTTGTTTTCAAAACTTATTAGAGAAATATTTTTGTTTTGAAACTTATTAGAGAAATATTATTGTTTTGGGAGTTTGAGGCTAGAAATCGAGGGTTGAGGATTCGATTAATGTAGAGGTCAAACGTTGAGAACTCGAAAAACAAAGAAAAACTTGGAAACAATATGATATTAGGGTTGTCGAAGGTTGAAGTTTAACCCTCGACAAGGAAAAGAAAATCTCGCTAATTTTGTGATGAGGATCTCGCTCTAGAAGGAAATCTCGCTAATTTTGTGATGGTGTATATTAGGTTGTCAAAGGTTGAAGTTTTGACATACATAAGTCGAAACTTCAACCCTCGACAAGGAAGATAAGTGGGTGAAGGAAATCTTACTAATTTTGTGATGAAGATCTCACTCTAGAAGGAAATCTCGCTAATTTTGTGATGGGAATCTCGCTCTAGAAGGGAATCTCGTTAGAAATGTGGGCTGAATCTCGTGAGCATCGCTAGGAAGACAGTTTGTTAAAGCAATGCTTGAGGGTCTCGCTTGAGCGAGATCCTCATTTTTTTTATTGTATATCCAATTTTCTTTATTAAAATATTCTTTTAATTAAGTTGTGGAATTTACTAGCCTCAAAAGAATTTACTTAACAGTGTGGAATTTACTAGCCTCAAAAGAACATTATTAAAATATTCTTTTAATTAAGTTGTACATTATTTTTTTAATTAAGTTGTACATTATTCTTTTAATTAAGTTGTACATCATTCTTCTAATTGAGAAACAAATATTTTTTTAATTGAGAAATAAATATTTTTTTTCCAGATCATGGCTTTAAACCCAGGACCTGTTGATCTCGATGTTTTGTACGACCAGTACATTCATCGATCATCTATTGTATGACGAGATCATACTATTGGAGAAATATCTTGCAGGCGTTGAGAGGTAGTTCTCCAGCCCACTATCCCACTCCACCCTCGAATACTACTACTATTGCACACATCTGGATTCTGTGGGATTGCCAAATTAGGATTTATTCAGTTGGACTGGCATCTAATCATAGCCTTGGTCGAGAGATGGAGGCCCGAGACGCATACATTTCATATGTCTGTTGGAGAGTGCACTATCACTCTACAAGACATAGAAGTCTTGTTGGGGTTACCTGTTGACGGTGAGCCGGTCACCAGAGTGATGTACGATGTCTGGTCAGAAGTTTGTCAATTATACCTTGGTGTGACCCCACCTGCCGACAAGATTAAAGGATCGAGGTTAAGTTTAATATGGTTAGGAACACAATTTCGTGAGCTCACAGATGATGCAAACGAGGAAACTGTCATAAGATATGCGCGAGCATATATACTACAAATGATGGATGAAAGTTTGTTTTCAGATAAATCAAGTCATTTTGTTCACTTGATGTTCCTGCCACTGTTAACTAACCTCCATGATGCAGGGCGGTATTCTGGGAGTGGAGCATGCTTGGCATGGTTGTATAGACAACTATGCAAAGCAACAAGACCTGAGGTTCGAGATATAGCTGGGCCTCTCATACTTTTGCAACTATGGGCTTAGGAGCGATTTCCAACAATGGCTCCATAGCTACAACATGTTAATGACACTTAGTTAGTTGGACGAGCCTACGGTTCTCAATATGTTGTTTTAATTCAATTTAATTTTTATATCACTGATCTAGTTAATTTAAATTCTAAATTATCAATTTAAAAATTTAGGTGGAGAGACAAATTTTGTGTGACTAGGACAACCACACATGTAGTCAGCCAATATTCTCTAATATAATATTTTGTGTTTCAGGTTATTTGGGAGCCGTACAAAATTATTATGCATACTTTGCCTAATTTTTTGTACGAATATCAAAACATATGGCAGACGATGAGTCCTCTCATATGTTTTCTCATCAGTGAGTGGCATCTTCCTGACAAGGTGATGAGACAATTCGGTTTTCAGCAGGATGTCCCATCTCCTTGTAATACTGAACCCGTACTACATGATATTGACCTAAGGACTGGAGATTGGTCCGAAAAAGTTGCACATTCGGTAGTGCGATGGCACTATCGTGCAAGATTTATTGCAGTGGGGGTTTCTCTTGAACAGTTTGACACAGATGTCACTCCAGAATATATTCATTGGCATAATAATATCACAAGGTGCTACGTCACTCGTCCGGAGCAACTGTGGGTCATCTGGTAAATGAATTAATATTATCTAATTATTTTTAATTCAAATTTATTTTAAATATTGTCTAATGGTTTTATAATTCACAGAGATCGAACAACAGTACTCCGTGAGGTTGCGAATGATCTGAACCAGGTTCTTGCTATACGTAGTGACAACCAAAGCTATATGGAGGAAATTCATTATATGTATGATATACCTATTATTCCTCCACCAGCTCCTAGACATAGAGGACCTGTTCGAGAAGAGGATGAGTTTGATGAGGTTGCACATAATGTGGAAGAGTTGCCCCCTATGATGTAGACGCAAAGTCAAACTGATTATGTTAGTCTGATGATGATGATGCCAGCATTTGGTTCAGAACATTATGACTCAGAGGTTGGTCCTTCGTCTTCATACGTGCATGGACATGTCGGGGTTTGTTTTTATATTATGAAGCGTGCAGAGGTACCAGAGCAACATCAAGAAGAACCGACCCGAGCAATCTCAAGTTCGAAGTCAACAACGACAACCAGCTCGAAATCGACGACGTCCGCCTTGTGGGACACATTGATTTTTGTAATTTTTTATATAAATGAGATATTTAATTTACATTTTTTTATTTTATGAGATATTATTTTTTTAATTTATTTTTTTTAGAGTTTAAATAAAATATAAAATATTTTTAGAAATTATTTTTATAAAATAAAATTAAAAAAAAAGAAATGAAGAAAGAAAGAAGGTGGAATGTGTAATAATTAAAAAAAAAAAAAAAAATTGTACGGATGACCCAAAAATTGAATGTAACTCTTGCTCTCTATCAAAATCTCGCTATCTCGCTCTCGCTCTCAAAATTTCATTCTTTTTAGAGTTTAAATAAAATAATAAAAAAAATTTATAAATTATTTTTATAAAATAAAAAATTAAAAAAAGAAAAGAAAAAAGAAAGGAAGAAAGAAAGAAGAAAATTATTTTTATAAAATGAAAAATTAAAAAAAAAAAAAAAGAAAAAAGAAAAAAAAAAGAAAGGAAGAAAGAAAGAAGAAGGTGGAATGTGTAATAATTAAAAAAAAAAAAAATTGTACGGATGACCCAAAAATTGAAGTGTACTCTCCCTCTCTATCAAAATCTCGCTATCTCGCTCTCCCTCATAGTCTCGCTCTCTCTCATAGTCTCGCTCTCTCTCATAATCTCGCTCTCTCTCTTACTCTTCCTCTTTCTTACTCATTTTGGACAAGGTCGAATTTTGAACCCTCAAGTTATTAAAAAAATAATATTTTTACAAATAGTTGAAGATAATAATATTTTTCTAATAGTTTCTAAAAAGACAACATCTTTTTAATTTTCCCTATATATCTGTCTTGTCTTGGCCAACTTTTTATTTTGTTGACTTAAAAACAGATTGAAATTGTGGTGTGATAAGAAGACAATTTTAGCAAAATAATTTAAAATATAATATCAATTTCAATTTATAACTCCAGTCAAATAGGAGGAAAAAAAAACATGGCCATATTAATTTTATGAAATTCAAAATACAAAATAAATAATTAGTTTTTTTTTTCCAATTTTTATTAGAATATTCAAAATGGTTTCGTTGTCTTCTCCAATAGTGAGTGCAAATTTGCAAACCCTAATTTGAATTTCTCTGCAACTCCACACAACGAGTTTCCCCCTCCTTCAACTTTTGAAACCATAACTGAACAGAGTCAAAATCACCGCCAAACCCTATCAAAACCCTCTATTCCCTTCTAAGGTTGATTCCGCCATTCTTTTCATCTTCGATTCTTACCCTTATAGGGTTTTTCTTTATATTCCCTCTCCCAATGAATCACCCTCATCTTCCTCCTCCACCTTCCACCCCAAATCCCCCTACGAAAATGCTGAAGGAGTGTGGTAATTGCGGCTCTCAAGGTCGGTGGATTCTGCATCACGTTCGTATACGAGGCATTAATCGTCGGCTTTGCACTTCCTGCGTTCTTCGCCTTCATCCCAGTTCGTTTTGCCCTTCTTGTTTCCAGTTCTATGATCTTTCCGTGTCTCCTCATCCTGTCAATCGTTTCACTTGCTCGAAGTGTTCTTCTATTACACATTCTCACTGCGTTGTTAATCCGGCTTGTCCCGATCCTCAGCTTCTCTCGTCTACTACCTCCTCTTATCTCTGCCCTCCCTGCGCCAAACCCAATTTCTCTTTTTTCGATTTGGACTCTAAACCCCGGATTTCTCCTAAGTCTATTGACAGGAAGACCGCCGTCGTGTTGCTCTGTGCGGCTAAGATTGCCTCTGCTTCGATGGGGAAGGCTGTGATTGTGGCGCGAGCGGATGCGGAGAGGAAAGTGAGGGAGGCGGCTATGGCGAGGAAGAGAGCCAGAGAGGCTCTTGAGCATGTTGGTTTTCTTTTGGCTAGAGAAAGAGCTAGGCGTAAGGAGGAGGCGTCTATGGAGGTTTCAGGTTCTGGGAATTTGGTGATGAAGGAGAACGAGAGGAATAGGAACTTGGGTTCTATGGTGAAAGTGGAGAATCCTTTTGAGGTCCCTGCAGTTTCAACTTTGAACAACACTGGTAGTGCTTTAACTCAGAGGAGGGAGAGCTTAAATGGGTTTGTGAGACAGATGTCTATGGTGAAGAACGAGGTGGCTGCTTCCATGGAGGAAGCTGTAAGGCAGAAAAATGTTGAGGCTGACCGTTTACAGAGTAATAACAACATTGGTTTAAATGAGAAGGAGAAGTCTGGAAATGAGAATGAGAATGGCGAAGTTGAGCATGTGCAACATGATCGTATTGGAGGAATTGTTAATACCACAAAATAGCCTTTTTGATGATACAGAGCCAAGAATTGATCACATCATTGTTTCCTTGGTCTTTTGCAAAATGATATGGTTCTAAAGTATAAAAATTTATTAAGTTATTTTCGTATGGGTGTGACTTGGCTCTTTTTAGGAATTCATATAGTGAGGATATTACAATGCCTGTGAATTTTTTTCCAGATATTCCTTGTTGAGATTTGGGTGGTCTAGAGTTTATCAGAATTCTCTTTTCAAAGGCCCCTCCTTGCATGGTGTAAAAAATGTAGATTAATTGAAGTTCAACATTATTCTGTGTATCTGCGAGACTGTTACTTTGCACATTATTGCAGCATTCTACTGCATTCTTTTCTTTTAGTTTCCTGAAACCCCCTCTCAACTTTGATGAACTTATACTCTTGACATTCTTGAGATAGTGTTATAGTTTATTTTGCTTCTTTTGTCTCAAGATTGGTGACTGTCATAGAGAAAATGACTCAGAATTGTGATGGAATGAATTGGATGGGGGTTTCCATTGTCTCATTATTGTGATGTTTTAATGCTTTGGATTGTTTTTTTTTTCATTACTTCTAGCTGCCTTCAGTTTGTAGCATGTTTTTGTTTTCTTTGCATTAAGCTGAGATTACTTTTTTGTGATCAAAACCAAATATCAAATTCTTTTTTGATATTTGGCTGTATGTTGAAAATGTGAAAAAGTATTTTAGGTACCCAAAGAAGCATTTCTTTTGATATTGAGAAGGAAAGGAGAAAGAGGCACCATACAAGAACATGTTGTGATCAAGATTTACAAGAGCAGTGTTTTCTGTAAAAGATACACCATTCTTGAAGATCTTGTGAAATACCTTATGACATGCGAAG
Source organism: Benincasa hispida (assembly GCF_009727055.1). NCBI lineage: Eukaryota > Viridiplantae > Streptophyta > Magnoliopsida > Cucurbitales > Cucurbitaceae > Benincasa > Benincasa hispida. The sequence continues at coordinate 60,092,501 of NC_052350.1, read as the reverse complement.
AATTTGTTTTTCTTTTAGATTCAAATAGTAATGTTGAGAAACTGTTAGTGTTGTCTTCTGCAATTGATTTAATTCCCTCTCATTTTGGCTAAGTTGTTTGACAGATGGTGGCAGCTGTATAGGCAGATATGGAAAAGGTTTGATAAATCTCAAGTGCTGCTGGTTAGGTGAAATGGGTAATCAAATGATTTCAAGTTAAATGAGTTGTCATGATTTGGAATCCAATTTCCAATTCTTGAAGTTGGTGGCAACGGCTAATTTTGTTGCTGTACTGATCTTTATTCCTTCG